>NC_080578.1:93660445-93962008 GCF_029962835.1 Magnolia sinica
TTATCACTGTTGCTTATATAATAGGGGTTGTGGCCGTTGTTATAGTTCCTGTAATGAGCATTCTTTATTTATTTATTTTTAAAAAAAAAAACATTAAAAACATATATCTATACTAGCTATAATATTGAAAAATCTATATCGGTCTCGTAATAAATTTTTACAGAGTTGTTATGGGCTTTAAAAGGGTCATAATGGACCATTAACAACAATTATTAGTCTTTTTTACATAATTGCCTTTACAACTACATGATATATAACGGTTGCCACTGTTATGCGAATACCAGAGATACATCAGAACTAAGGTCTAAGATAAGTCAGAGCCGGTTCAGGGCATAAAACTAAGCTTTGGGGTTGTATAGGCGAATGATGATCATCCGATTCGACAACTATAATGTTCCAAGGCCCCAGACGGTATGACCCGAGGCTGAGTTAGTATGTCCGAGGGTCAGAGCGGAATCCTGAATTGCTCCGAGGCTGAAGGTGTCAGCTCAGAGTTATCTAGGGCCGAGGTACACGGTTAAGGACTCAGACCAGGATCCACTAATGAAGAAGGCTGTGAAGTGTCCCACTATCACACGACTAGGGACAGTTACTCAACCGCCCACTTCTACATGACTATACAATGATTGGGTGGCCGAATCATCCGCATGATGGGGTTAAGACCTTAAGACGCGTCGAGTTATGTGGACATGCCCGTCCTAAGCATGAGGGTATATATAGCATCTTGTGAAAAGGAAATGGGTAGGCAATAGTTCGCACTCTCCCTCTACAATCCAACTTAGACCCAGATTCCCTTGACCTGACTTAGGCATCGGAGGGTCCCCTGTTTAAGCCAGGGTCTCCTTTGCTCACTATTGTTGTGCAGGTTCAGGGCTCTGAAGCAACTTCGAGTTCAGAGATTCGAGCGGAGAGTCATCCAGATTTCGTCAGCAACATTTTTGGCGCCGTCTGTGAGAATCTGTTACAAAAAGTCAATTTCATATTCGTAAGCACAATGGCAAGAGGAAAGAAGAAATTTGCAGCTATGGAACCGAAGTCGAATGAACAAACTCGGTCTTCTTTGTTACTTCACACCGAGTCAGCTCCCGGGCTGTCCCAGTGCTCCCATAATCGGGCAAGTAAATATCGAGCAATGCAAAACGAAATCCAAGCCCTATGCGATGAAATCAATCAGATGAAGTAACAACAGGAACAACATCCACCTCCTGTTCAGGAGGGGATAGGACCGGTGGTGGAAATCGAGCCCGCACCGCAAAGTACGAGGCCTGAAGGGTCACAAAATCAGTCTGCTCGGATTCCAGTTTTGGTCCAAGCTCCTCCGCCAACTCAAAATCAAGCTCCGATTCGGAACACAGTGTCTCGTGTTCCGACATATGTTTCGGTCACCTCAGCCCTGGCACCAACAGATCTCCGTCATGAGTTGGAGAGAAGAAGGGGAATAAGAACACCCGATGTAGATGCTCCGACGGAGACGGTGGCCTAAAACAGAGATCCGTGGGAGGCACGATTCGCGGAACTCAGCAACCAGGTTCTGAAATTGCAAAAGAACCAGCAGCCATCATCTATTCTCGCCGCCGTTCAGGCAATGATGGAAGGGACCGAACCTCCCTTCACCTCTGCAATCATGAGTAAGGGAATGCCGTAGAGGTTTCAGATACCTCCCATCATCCAGTACTCTAGATCAGGCCACCCGTCCGAGCACGTAGAGGCTTATCGGTTGTGGATACAAATCCAGACAGCAACGGACGCGATGATGTGCAGGGGTTTCTCAATCACGCTCACAGGATCCGCTCGGAGTTGGTATCAGCAACTCAAACCCAACTCCGTTGGTTCCTTTGCAGAGCTCAGCAGATTATTCCTTACCCAATTTATAAGTGGTAAGAAGAGTCAGAAGAGGACTACCCATTTGTTCACTATTAAGCATGGGCCTAAGGAGTTGTTGAAAGACTTTATTGCCCGCTTCAACGAGGAAGCATTGCAGGTGGAGAACTACGACACCAAGATGGCACTCTTCGCCATGTTCACCGGCCTGAATGAGGGGAAGTTCACCTTCTCCATTGGAAAGAATCCTCCGAAGACATTAGCCGAGCTCGTCACTAGAGCTCAAACATACACTAATGCCGAAGAGTTTTCCAACTTTCGCAAAAACATTCAAGCAACAGAGCCGCCAAACAAGGGGAAGAGGTCGAGGAATGAAGAACCCCAGTCGTCCGGTAAAAAATCGGACAACCGCGCTCCTCATGATCGTCGTCCGAGCAGAAAACCTGAGGGCAAATTTCTTTCCTACACTCCCCTCAACACATCCACAAAACAAATACTGCTGGACATTAGAGGCCAGAAGCTCCTAAATTGGTTTGTTTGCATGAAGGCAGACCCAGATCATCGAGACAAGCGCAAGTATTGTCGTTTCCATCGTGATCATGGCCACTGCATGGATCTCAAAGATGAGATCGAGACCCTTATTCGTAAGGGTCATCTGCGCCGATATACCAAGGAAGAGAGAACAACTCGAAGAGAAGAACGAGAGCAGCCGAGTAATACTGTACAAGAGCCGGCTGAAATTCGTACCATCTTTGGTGGTTCATCCGATGGAGGAGACTCACACAGGGCCCGTAAAGCCCATTATCAAAAATCTAATCCGGAACATTACGTCCACATGATCAAGAAATCGAGCAAAGAACTCCGGGTCAGCCCGTGTAGTCTGACCTTCACAGAAGATGATGCGCGTGAAATTCAGCATCGGCATGATGACGCCTTAGTAGTGACCATGACCATAACCAACCACAAAGTGTACCGCATTCTGTCGATACTAGAAGCTTGGATGACATTATCTACTCCGAAGCTTTTGAAAGAATAGGGATTCCAAGGTCGTGCCTCAGACCTATGAAGACCCCCTTGCACGGCTTTGCTGGAGAAAGGGTGATCTCTAAAGGAGCCATCTCCCTCCCTGTGACCGAGAGAGAAGGACGACACCAAGTCTCCCTCCTGGTGGACTTCCTCGTCGTTAATGTGTCCTCAGTGCATAACGTCATCCTGGGCAAACCTTCTCTCAATGCAATAAGGACATCGTCTCCACTTACCATCTGATGATGAAGTTTCCCCCCGAGGGTGGAATAGGTTACCTCCAAGGCGATCAGCGCGAGACTCGAAAATGTTATGTAATAGCGGTAAAGAAAGGGTCAGTGAAACAAGCCCTCACCATTAACATCCTCGATCCCAGGGGACATACAGAGGACTCATTTGTAGAAGACTTGGAGGCAGTACCTCTCGACAAGACAGATCCGAGCAAAACCGTTCAGCTCGGAACATCGTTGAATTCCGAACAATGGTCTGAAATGTTGGCTTTCCTTCAGTAATACAGAGACGTCTTAGCATGGTCACATGAAAACATGCCAGGGATCTCCACTGATGTCATAGTTCACAGGCTTAATGTGGACCCGGATCACAGACCTATGAAACAAAAGAGGATACCGTTCGACACCAAACGGTACGAAGCCAATCTGGTGAGGTCTTCAAACTGCTCAGTGTTGGCTTCATCGAAGAGGTACACTATCTAGATTGGATCGCAAATTTGGTCATTGTCAAGAAAGCTAATGGGAAATTGTGGGTTTGTGTGGATTACTCAGATTTAAACAGGGCCTGCCCAAAGGATAGCTTTCCCCTGCCTCGGATCGATCAGCTGGTAGATAGTACAGCGGGGCACGAACTACTCTCCTTCCTGGACACCTATTCAGGGTATAACCAGATCACGACGCATCCTCCAGATAGGCAGAAGACCACATTCGTCACAGACAATGGACTCTATTGTTACCGGGTCATGCCGTTCGGCTTAAAAAATGCTAGGGTCACGTATCAGAGATTAGTGAATCAGATGTTCGCCAAACAGATCAGACGTTCTATGGAGTTTTATGTAGACGATATGCTTGTTAAGAGTACCAAGGCGTCGAACCACCTAGCGGATCTCGGAGAAACCTTCTCTATCCTCCAAGAGTACCAGATGAAACTGAATCCCGCGAAGTGTGCCTTTGGAGTTGGCTCTGGTAAATTCCTCGGGTTTCAGGTCAGTCAGAGAGGCATTAAAGTAAATCCTGATAAAATCAAAGCGCTCCTCGACATGAGCTCACCTCAGACAGTTAAAGAGATACAATGCCTCACTGGACGAGTAGTAGCACTCGGGCGGTTCATATCCAGAGCCACTGACAAATGCTTCCCCTTCTTTTAGAAGTTGAAGGGTCATAAGAATGCCAAGTGGACATCGGAATATGAGCAAGCCTTCTAGCAGTTGAAGTAGTACTTGGGCTCACCGCCCCTACTATCCAAGCCCGAAGAAGGAGAGCCCTTATTCTTGTACCTTGCAGTCTCGGCCTCAGCCGTCAGCTCGACTCTAATTAGAGAGGTGGGGGGCAAACAGCACCCTGTGTACTATGTGAGTAAAGTGATGGTACCTACGGAAACAAAGCACCTGACTCTGAAAAAGTTGGCACTCTGTCTCGTTGTCTTGGCTCGGAGGTTACGCCTGTACTTCTAGACCCATTTCACTATTGTATTGACCGACTCTCCCCTTAGGCAAGTCCTCCAGAAGCCCGAAGTGTCGGGTCGGCTAACTAAGTGGGCGATCGAACTCGGGGAGTTCGATATCCAGTTCCAACCGAGGACCGCGATCAAGGGCCAAGCTGTGGCTGACTTCATTGCAGAGTTCACTACCCCAACCGAGGAGGGGATCAGCCCCGAAGGGGAGATGGTTTCTTCACCTGTTCCTCCAAGCAATCAAGAGACAGTATCAAAGTCGTGATGGATTCTCTGTGTGGATGGGTCGTCCAATGCCAAGCATGACGGGGCAGGAATTGTCCTGGTCACACCTGATTCTACCTCCATCCAGTATGCGATCAGACTCGGTTTCAAGGCCTCTAACAATGAGGCAGAGTATGAAACTCTCCTGGCTGGACTCAGACTAGCGATCAGTCTACGGGTCCAATCTCTCAAAGTACGATGTGATTCTCAGCTGGTAGTGAATCATATCTCCATCAAATATGAAGCTAAGGAGACTCGGATGGTGGCTTACCTGACCAAAACAAGGAAACTGATAGAAAGGTTCTTGAGTTGCACTATCAGTTAGATTCCTAGGGCAGAGAATTCTTGGGCCGACGCCCTAGCGAAGCTAGCCTCGGCCACGAAAGGAAAGATCCCGCGAGTCATTCCCGTGGAGTTCATAGAACATCCGAGCATTGACCAAATAGAGAAGAAAATGGTCAACCCAGTAGGAGACACTCTGAGCTGGATAGATCTGATTTACAACTACCTCACATTTAGTGAGGTCTCCTCGGACAAGTTGGAGGCTAGGCGCCTGAGGGTGAGAGCGGCATGGTATGTAGTCTTGGACGGGATCTTGTATAAAAATGAACATTCGTAGCCCTACCTCAGGTGTCTCCGACCCGATGAAGCAGACTACGTGATTCGGGAGATTCATGAAGGCATCTGTGAAAATCACTCTGGTGGTTGGGCCCTGGCTCTGAAAATACTCCGCCAAGGACATTTCTGTCGACCATCAGGGAGGACTCGAAAAACTATGTTCAAAGGTGCGACAAGTGTCAACGGTATGCGACCGAGCTGAGGTGACCTGCGAAAGAAATGACTCCCATGAGTGGACCATGGCCGTTTGCTCAAAGGGGGGATTGACATTATCGGACCTCTGCCCACAGGGAAAGTGCAGGTCGAGTTCGCTATTGTCGCAGTTGACTACTTCACTAAGTGGGCCGAAGCTGAGCCCGTCGATAAAATCATAAAGCAGAAAGTGGTTAGTTTTGTATGGATGAACATCATCTACCAATTTGAAATCCCTCGCACTATCGTATCTGATAATGGCAGGTAGTTCGATAACGACAGGTTCCGAGGCATGTGTCGGGGGCTCGGCATTTCAAACATATATTCTTCGCCTCAGCACCCACAATCCAATGGACAGGTGGAGGCAGTTAATAAAGTCATCAAGCACCATCTCAAAACAGAATTAGAAAAAGCGAAAGGTAACTGGGCTGAGGAGCTCTCATTCGTCCTTTGTGCTTATAAGACTACGACTTAGTCATCTACTGGAGAAACCCCATTCTCACTTTCCTACGGTTCGGAGGCGATGGTGCCGGTTGAAATTGGCTTCCCTACAGCTCGGGTAAGGAATTATTAGGAAAATCGGAATACCGAGCAGATTGCAGTTAACCTAAACCTACTTGAGGAAGCTAGAGATATCTTCAGACTCCGGGTTGCCACTCGGCATCAACAGGTGGCACGATTCTACAATGCTAAGGTCAAGACTAGGTGTTTCTGTTCAGGAGACTTAGTCCTTTGCCAAGTCTTCCAGATCATTGCAGAGCCGGGGGCTGGGGTACTCGGACCCAATTGGGAGGGGCCATAGCGTGTGGTCCGATCAACCAAGCCTGGCTCCTACCACTTAGAGGATCTCGAAGGCCTTCAGCTCCCCCACCCCTAGAACGCCGAGCACCTAAAAGTCTACTACTCCTGATGTAATAGCCGTTGAAGGCCCTCAATAAGTGTACATCTCTTAGCGACTAGCCTTTAAGGCTTTCAATAAAATCTATGTCTCTTCGTATCTACCTGAACGAATTATCGACTAATGAAAAGTTACCTTTCACAAGCAAGGGCCGACTTAACGGACTGATTCCTTAAAGAAGGGGTTAGTACGTTATCCCACGAAAGCTCGCCAAGGCATCCCTTCGCATTCAGAGGAAAAGCCTATGGATGACCCGACTCCTCAGTAAAGGAGTCGGCTCATCATCCGACTGACGGATCTACTAAAAAGCTACTCGCCATTCGTGGGAGGAATCTACCCCCCAGGGGGCCGGTCTCGTTAATTTTAACATCACAGAATTCTATAAAACAGCATTGGGGTGAGCTCACCCGCTAAGGAATCGGTTCGGCAATCGACAACTTAACATCTAACAATCATCATCCAAAAAATTAATTATGATTTAACATCTAACAATCATCATCCAAAAAATTAACTATGATTTAACATCTAACGATCATCATCCAAAAAATCAACTACCGCGCCCTCTTCAGAGGGTCAAAAAATATATCATCCATCAGATTATCCATCAAAAGATAAGTCTAGAAGAGTTATAAAAAAAAAGGAATGTATTAAAAAGAAGGAATGTCAGAAGCTATTCAGTCAGAGGAGGAGGAGCTTGAAAGGCAGCGGCTTGGTTAGGGCAAGCGTCTCTAGCTGGCTTCTCCCCTGCGTCCCCGGGTAGCAGAGGCTTAAGGTTGAGGTCCTGATAGAGCTCTTGGACCGCATCAATGCAAGTGTCGAAGCCGCAGTTATAGAACTTGGTGGCTTCGGTGGTCCTCTCCTCTGAGGACTTGAACGCATCCACGACAGTTGTCACCACCAAGGCCAGGAAGGCCTCGTCTTCAGCCAGCTGAGCCTCCTTCGCTAGGGTGACCACTCGGTGCTACTCTTCCGCCGCCTCTGCTTTGGTCCGCTCCAGTACGTCCCCCAATCGAGCATTCTCCTTAGCGAGCGAATCGGCATGGGCCCTGGCTTGGGAGAGTTCGGCTGTAGCGGCAGCGCATCGGGCTTCAAGATCGTTCTCGACCCCCTTTAGTTGTATCTCGTAGGCCTTTCCATCGTCAAGTTGCCGGCGTAGTTCCGCCTACTCCATCCGGAGAAACGCAGCCTCGTCTCGAAGGGTCACAATCTAGCTCCTAAGGGTCCCTATATCCGCATCTTTCTGCGCAAAATCCCTCAACCTCTCTCGGGTCAAAAGGAGCCTCGGGACGGACTGAATCAAAGTAAGAGAATGAGCATACAGACGCAACAGAAGAAACCAAAGGTAAGAAAGGTTGGTAGAAATACCCGATAGAATACGGAGGCTATATCGTTGATGGAGGACTCATCCGACTTATTGAGAAGGGTAGCTATCTCCTCCTCCGGGGCATGTTTAGCAACCTAGCGAACCAAGCACGATATGTGATAACCCAGCTGAAACCTCTCTCCACTTATTCCAACCTGAACCGACCCGGTCGCTCCCTTACCACGGGCTTGCTGCCTGCTGAGGCCTGGGCCTCAGCTCTGGGATTATCTCTGACCTCGGGAGGGGAGAGCATTACGTCTATCATCCGAATGGCCTCCTCCCGTTAGGATGAAGATGGGATGGCTATGTGGGGCTCGGGGGCTGGGGGAGGCATTTCGGGGACATGAGGGGTGACGATGGGAGGGATCGGAGCTGAAGCGTTATCGACCGTGGCCTCAACCGCGACAGGTGATGAAGTCGGAGCTGCAGCGACAGAAATTAAAGCTAGAGTCAGAGCTGCAGCAAGAGAAATTAGAGTCGATGGGCCTCTGTCATGAAGAGTCGTTTGCCTCTTCCGACTTGCCGTCTTCTTCGCCCATGGTTCAAACCTTAGCATCTCCTCGATGGACGGGGCGACCCTCCTCTTCTGGGATCCGAAGGCCTCGGTCATGCCTGCATACAAAATAATGAATCAATATCCAAGCTGAGAGATTCAGTTCCTTCAAAGTAAAAGAAGGGAAACTTATTGAATGAGGTGGGGAGTGGCTTGGACTTGTAGAGTCCGGACCAATAAAGATTATCGACAGTGATCAGGCCCGACTAGGAGCGTAGGTCTTCCAAGCGTGCCCTGGCCTTGGTGATCTGGTTCTTTTGGCCCGAGGTGAGGAGAGGCGAGCCCCTCGGGAAGTCTACAAAAATGAAAAGAAGGCTCCAGTCAGACCACAACAAATGAGGAAGCATCGCGAGAAGACTATTCAGGATCCGACCTGGAGAGTTGAATCGGGTAGGGACCTGAGTCCTTAGGTTCCCAAGCTCCGCTGCCGACGCCTCCCACTTGCCCGAAGCCCAAAACCACTTATTCTTTCAATCCTCATTTAAGGATGGAAGTTGCAGGACCAGCCCCGAACCCTTGCTGCCGCGAGTCGTGAAGTAATACCACGGCTCTTTGCTATCATGCTTGACCAAGTATAAGCTTCTCAGCTCCTCTGGTATCAGCTCCGGGTTCCCAACTTGGCACCAGATGATGCAAGAAGATATCAAAACCCTACAAACATTGGGAGTAAACTGGGCTGGAGTCAGTCCCAAGTAGGCTGTCAAGGCTCAGACGAAGGGGTGCATGGGAAGTCGAAGCCCACATTGTAGCGCGCAGAAGAAGATCACAACTTCCCCTTTAGCAAGAGCTCCAGCGGTAAAGAGAGACTCTGGCGGCCGTATCTGCACAGAGTCCGGGAATTCGAAATCCGACCAGATCGATCTCATCTGAGACTCAATTAGTATAGAACCTCCTGGGATGGTTTCTGTAACCCGCCCGCTCCCAGGCATCTCTGCACCACCCGCCACCAAGTCTCGGGGGGCTCAGGAGATTTTCTTCCTACCTGTGCGACGTGTCCGAGCCCCTCCTGGGCGGAGGGAAGAGGGGTACTACTTCAAATGGACTTTCGGAGGCCCTTCTTCTATCGTCCGAGCTCCCGGGCTCGGAGTCATCATTAAAGTCATAATCACCTCGGACTATATTTGAATCGTTCGACATCCCGCAGAGGCGAACGAAAGTGGTAAATGAGAAAACAAAAAGGGAGGACTCACCGGCGGTCATTGGGAATCACTTCTGTCGGAAACTACGAGTTGGTCGGAATCACCTTTGTCAGAAATCGCAGTCGTCGGAAATCGCCTCCTCAAGTAACCCACAACAACACAGATTCATAATGCAAAAATGAGAAGCGCTTCCAAGCATTGGGGTTTATATAACCCGTAGAGGATTCTTGCATTAATGGCGAGATATGATGACCGCTGCCGAACAGTTGCAAGCCGACTTCGGAATACACGTGGCCTAATGTCACTGGCTCAAGCACTACTAGGCCGTGTGCCTCTAACATCGGGCTACGAGATCTGAGTAATGGAAGCATCGATCAACCGTCTTCCGTGGCTTACGTGGCGATCCCTCAAAGGTTTTATGACGATTTGAGATCCCAAACGTTGCCACGCGGCCGTTCGAGGATAACCCAGGGACGGGAAACCCTGAGGATGTATCCTTTTCGATATAAAAACCATGATTATAACTGCACGCGTCGGAGATGTAACGAGGGAAACCACTGATCTTCCGCATATACTTACTCTTTGAGTCCGTCTCCGAACTCGGAGAGTATGGGGCTTCTGTTATGGGAAGACCAGAGATACATTAGAGCCGAGGTCTGAGATAAGTTAGAGCCAATTCAAGGCGTAAAACTAAGCTCTGGGGTTGTATAGGCAAAGAATGATCATTCGATTCGATAAATGTAATGTTCCGAGGCCTCAGATGGTATGACCCGAGGCTGAGTTGGTATGTCCAAGGGTCAGAGCAGAATCCCGGATTGCTCCGAGGCTGAAGGTGCCGGTTCGGAGTCATCTGGGGCCAAGGTACTCGGTTAAGGACTTAGACCAGGATCCGCTAATGAAGAAGGATGTGAAGTGTCCCACTATCACACGACCGGTGACGGTTACTCAACCGCCCACTTCTGCACGACTATACAATGACTGGGTGGTCGAATCCTCCACATGATGGGGTTAAGGCCTTAAGACGTGCCGAGTTATGCGGACATGCCCATCCTAAGCATGAGGGTATATATAGCATCTTGTGAAGAGGAAACGGGTAGGCAGTATTTCGCTCTCCCTCTACAACCCAACTTAGACCCAGATTTCCTTGACTTGACTTAGGCATCAGAGGGTCCCCTATTTAAGCCAAGGTCTCTTTTGCTCACCATTGTTGTGCAGGTTCAGGGCTCCGAAGCAACTCGGAGTTCAGAAATCCGAGCGGAGAGTCATCCCAATTTCATCAGCAACAGCCACCATTAACTTTATGTAACCATCTTTACAATATCATAACAGCCTTTGCACGTACCATGTTATGGAATCAGACCCATCTAACGATCATATAGTTAGGCACTGCATGAGCTTAGAAGTTTTGGGTGGTTGTATATTGTTTTTTGTGGATATGGATATGCATGAATTTTGGAGCATCCCAACTTCATATTAGGTCTCATTTACTGTGCATTGGAAGGCACACACAAAACACGGTTGGCCACACACAGGCAATAATCGATAATCAGGTGGATGCCTTTTACCTGCAGATGCATAACTTTTAACAAGCAATTGATGAAATCGCATACAAGCTTGTTTTACACGGAATTGTACAGGAACCAGCCTCATATATCTTCCAATCAAAATCCCCAACTGAGGTTTGTTACAAATGCATCTCAACGTGTTGCCATTTCCTTGTGTTGGGATTGTAGCCATTGGATCTAAGGCCATGTTTCAACTTCCAATAATCCGATCTATTTATATGATGGGACCTAGCATAGATGTACAGGAACATCCAAGTAGAAATGTTCTCAAATTAAAATATTTCAAGGTTTTATCATTAAACACTTTTCCTCTGAGATATGTACCAGCTGTCTTCTTTAACCGTTTGTTTGGTAGGCTGCACACATCCTGTGGGCCCCACTGTGATGTGTGATGGATATCCATGCCATCAATTAGATGTACCCTTCCATGTTGGGAAAAGGACCTAAAAATTAGGCCAATCTCTTACTTTAGTAGGCCACACCATAAGAAACAGTTGAGAATGGATCTCCACCCGCTAAAACCTTCCTGATTGTATATAAGGCCAAGTGATATATGGTTTAGAAATCCATCCCATCCATTGTGTTTTTTCCACTTGGATGAGAGGTCACACAAAATTTCAGGCCATTAAAAAACTCAGGTGAGCCCCACCAAGTACTTTTAGATGTTTTAAGTATGATTTTCCATGGCTTCTGATGGTGTGGCCCACCTGAATTCTAGATACTATTGATTGTTTGTACATCCCATAACCTAGAGGGGACCTATCAAATTCATGGCATGGATGTCCATCACACATCAGGATGGGGCCCATAGAGCTCGACCTCATGGTATCCACAGTTAGTCCATCATATAAGCCGTTTGGATCATTGGAACACATCCAAAATACGTTTAATTTTTCATTATTTAAGTAAATATTGGCGAACTCGTCCGTGATTTATAATGTCCATTAGCACTAATCTCTACTACTAAATAACTCCTTCAAAGTCAATGGCTAAAAACTTCCTACTTATAAGAAACATCACACACATCCTGAATTTTCCATATCCATCTACCTCTGAGATAGGTCTAGAACTGATGTGAGCTGAATATTCCAACATGGTTTTAAGAGCCGACTCGACTTGGATCGACTCATATCTATCTACCACCAATGTCAAGTTGACCCGGGAAATTGAATTGGACTCGTCTAAATCTTAAAACCATGCACTCCAAGCCTTCTTCATCCCATGTATTCACTCAACTTCCATACATCTGTAAGTGAAATTAATTTGCACCATTTTTATTTTTATTTTCAAATAGGATTCTTTTCCATTGAGAGAAGGGAATTCCCTAGCAACAGCAACAGGGAATTATTTTGGGTGTTTATTCAACATCAGCGTCATGGGGGCTACTTCGGTCGAGAGCAAATTAGCCCAATGGTGGAGCGCACCCTCAGCCGGGACAGGTATATCTACTGTTCAGAAAGTTGACCCATGTCTGATCCTCTGGGAAATCTGGAAGTCTAGAAATACGGCTGTTTTTTAAGGGAGACCCACCTCCACAATAGATCTGATAGCTCGAAGTAGGTGGTGACTCTTTGTAACGCCCCGTGTTTTCAGGACCCGAATATATGACTCGTTTCCCAAAAACCCGAATGTTAATCTTAAAGGATGGTCAAATCTACGTATTTTTTTTCTTTTCTTTATCAGAGTAAGCAGATGAGTGTAGAATGGACAAATAAGCCAAAAAGGAAGTTTAAATTTTCATTTAGAATATACAAGTGGTTGCCCATAATGACTTATACAAACCAATGTCCTCATTCTTACGAATACAAAATGACATAATATTACATGTGAAACAAGATACACTACAACAATCTTAAACTGTAAAATCATGTAGCAACCCTTAGCAAATTGATCATGCACCCTTGTCAACTATAGCCTGCTCCTCACCAATATACGGGGCCACCTGCAGTACCTGTACGGTTGTATATTGGATGGATGAGTAGCCAGCTCAGTGTGAATTTCCCTCAAGATTACACACCGCCGAATTAGATAAGCATAGTTATAAAACAATAAAGCAGTCAAAACAATACATGATGCAATCTTTTTAAATGCATGGATGCATGAATGCACATCGGCCTGGGGATGCACATCCAGCCGGACTTGGGCTCGTCACCCATGCAAATCATCGACCTAGAAAAATCATCCAGTCGGACAGGGGTCGATAGTCGGTGGTCTGGGAGCTAGCGAAACGATACCCGGAAGATCCTAAGGGCACGTGCTACAGCATCCAAATTAGCCACCCATCATCGCCAACATGCTATGGATGCATGATTAGCCAAACCATTATTAGTCCAATTACAACCAGCCAATTTAGGTAAGCTCAAGGTCACTACGAGGAGCTCAGAGCCCAGCGTAGGCCGACAGCTCGGGCATAGTGTCCCATTATCACCATCTCCGGTTCATGAGGCTACCACCTTAGGATGTTTAATGGAAAACCGTCGACTAGTGGTCATTCATATTACAACATATAGGGCTTGCCATCGAATGGTTGCACAATATAAAAACATCGAGCCCATATAGGGAAAATACCAGGACAAGGACACATACGGCGATATCAAAGCAAGACACATAAGGCAAATATCAAAATAAGCCACATAGGGCGAGTATCAAAATCATGCGATAAAAGACCATCCTTGAAAACCGTTGGACACAACAACCCTGGATGGTAGGCCCACATCACTGGTTAATTTAAACCACCATTCAATAACCACTAAGCCAAAGGTCCATTACTATCACAACCAGTCAGGTTACATCCCAAGTATGGGTGTACACATATAGGTGGGGGTTTCCCACTGGTGTACCAATTCAAGTTCCATAAGCAGTCCACAAATAATCCACAAGCATGAATAAATATGCAGGATAAACATTAAGCAGGTAATATAGCAATTTAATTCCAACAATTAACACATGTGACTATGAAATGGAGATATCAATTGCAAGTTAAAATAAAAACTATGACTTAAGCTAATGGAAAAATGGAAAGCTCAAGGGGAAGAATCATCACCTTATACTTTGAATCGCCTACCAGTGTCGCTAAGTGCTTGCGCCCTTAGAACCGAACCCTACCATGAATTATAAGGTTATACAATTAGATCCAAGCCTTATACATTGTTTATGGTTAGGATTTTAACCTAGGGTTGGGATCACTTAGGTTTAAGGTTTCACCCTAAGGTTTAGGCTTAGGCTAGATTTGTAGGTTTTGTTTATAGGATTTGAACTCTTATTTTGTATGGTCATGGATGATATTATCAAAGGGAATAATAAGTGAATAAGATTAGTCAAATAAATTGGTTATTAATTTAGAAATATTAACCATGGCTACTATTATATTAAATTACCTAACAACAGCCACGATGGATCATATTGCTAATAATTCCAAAACTATTAGTAATATTAACAATATCCTTAACATTTAGCCAATGTGGCACTAATAGTCATTCTGATGAAAATAAATAGCGTGTCCTAGAGTTAATAATAATATTTTAAGAATGACAAGGTAAAATTTTAACATTTTAATAATGAAGATTTTTATATGAATCAACCAATACCCATATGAATAATCTTCTAATGGTAAGTCATATCTAATTTTAATAACCCAAAAAAAAAAAATGGTAATAACAATAGCGATGATAATTAAAATAAATTAAATCTGGACAAAAAGATGTGGGCTCACCTAGTCAACTCAGTTCGAGTTGAGTTGACTCAGCTCGACACAACCGCCCATCTACTCTCCTTCTCTCTTTCTTTCTTCTTCCCATTTTCTTCTTCTGTTGCAACCAGCCAGCCCCGACCCGACTCGCACCGTTGGACTCAGGGAGTTCAGCCGAGTCGACTCAGCGGTGGCTCTCTCTCTCTTCCTCTACCTGTATCTTCTTCCTCTCTCCTCCTACTTCTCTCTTATTTTTTTTCTCTTCTCTCTTTCTCTCCATCTCCTTCTTCTGTCTGTTTAGGGAGGTCAGACGCTCACAGGCACATCAGGCCCACCTCGTGGTTCGGCCAGACTCGGCACCAGTGCAGCAGTCGTCTTGCACTCTTCTCGACTCGGTGCAACACTAAGCCACGCACCCACCTGCTGAGTCTAATGCCCTTCTTTCATCAGCTTCTCTTTCTCTATAAGCACCATGATTCCATGGGCCACACCTTGATGGTTTTGGATTCGAAATCCGTCACCTCACCAACACCAGCAACAGTGCAAGTTCGGCGGGGAAGACAACCCGGCTTCAATGGCGATTCTTTGACAGCAACTTATTTCTTCAAAATGATGCTACTAGGGGGTTTTAATCTTCTTCACAATGCTTGTAGGAGCTGAAAAATGAAGCTCCATCAGTGTTTTCCCAATGGGTTCGAGCTTGGAAGCTCTCGGCCCAACTCTCTCGAGCGGCTGCACTAACAAGATGGGAGGACGCTGTAGCTGAATCCCCTCTCTTCTACACTTTTCCCTTATCCGTCTAGGCCGTCAGATGAAAAATAAACAGCCAGGATTGAGTTGGCTTACAGCTGTTTCCAAATACAGTTGGCGGAACCAAACCATCTGTGGTTTTCTTTGTTACTGTGGGTAGAAAACCCTGGGGCGGTTTGAAATGGGCGGTAAGGATAGTCTTAAATGAATGGTTGAGATCAAGAGTCTCCACTTCACGCGGATTGCCAACCCGGCAGTTTTCATTTTAAAAAAATCTGGTTTTGTACAGCCCACTTGCGGCAACGATTGTGCCCATGCATGTATATATCAAGGTACGAGGTAGGTGGGTTTTTGTGGGACCCAAACCCTAGATAAGATGGACGGTCCGGATTGTCCATATGGACCGTGCAGGTGGACCACTGATCAAGGGAAACGGATCATTATCCGCCGGCTGCTGCAAATGAGGAGAGAAGGAGACTTTTCTCCTTTTTCTTAGAAAAACACAAGTCAGAGCTCGTCTGACGGTGCAGGGAGTCTGGTGCACCTCGTGTGTAGACTAGTAGTGCATATGTGCACCGTTATGTGGGGTCCGCCATGATGTTTGTGATAAATCCACCCGGTCTACCCTACTTAGAGAGCCCAATCAGAGTCTTTTACCAAAGATGGGGCAGATCCAAGGTCCAGGTGGGCTATACACCAAATTTTTATTTGTTTTTAGCTCTAATTGAAGATTCCAGTTAGTTTGATGGTTGGATCACCTCGAAATTAAATATCGATGGTCAAAAGGATTCTAATGATCCTAAGGTGTGTTCGGGTGTGTTATAGGGGTTGATCTGTAACTCAGGTGGGCCACCCTTTAATCACCGTGGGACAGTGTTCACGTTGAACCAGGAATTCATTCACGTAAAATCTGAACTTGCATGCACGGCTAGGGAAAAAAATCAAGTGGGACCCACAGTGATGCTTGTTAAGAAATCCACTCCATCCACCAATTTTAAAAAATCATGTTTCGCCTAAGGCCAAAATATAAAGCAGATCGTAATCCAAGGTGGGCCACACATTTGCAAGAATGAGTGAGTGAAATTCACACGTCAAAACCTCCTATGTGAAGCAAGAGAGGCTACTGTATATACCGATCTTCATTTATAATTTACAAATTTACCCTTTTTCATGGTTATACCATCTACCACATGTAACTCCCAACTGCACCGTCTAAATAATACGAAACTTCACCGTTGTTTGTTATTTTTCATGCTCTTTCATTCACCGCAGTTTGGGCTCCGATCTCTCTAGAATGTCCAAGATGCTTTTTCGATGGCTAAGTCTTTTTTAAATTTAAAATAACATTTGTACATATTTCATTGACGAGCAACTCGGTAGTATAAACTTAAATCCGAGGATCTTCATAATGACTACTTTACCCTAATATTCAGATGGCCCATTTGGCGGATCCAAACCTGATGGATAGCCAGATGACTTGTTAAAAATAAAGAAACTTTACTGTTAGCACTTTGACCATGTATATAGGTGGATGTACGGTCAATTTTGTAAATGGATGGACATAAAACGAGTTTCTGTAGTGATTAAGGGTAGGACATATATATCGTTAGATTTGAATGACTTATTCACATGTATAAGTTCCTCAGACTATAATTCTAATGGTGGGTTAAGCATATTCCTATGGGGTGAACAAGATGAACAGATTAAAATCTCGATCTGATAAACGTACATACGGATGCAGAGGTCAAGTAGTTGATTTACTGTGATCTAAGGCCTGAAATTCGACGTGTACGGTTAATTTCTGGTAATTAGGCATAGTATAAAATTTTGCATTAAACAGATAGTGAAAACCACATTATCTAGAATCAAGTGGCCTAAGCAATGGCGTTTTTGTAATTATTACTGATATGAGGGTTTTGTGAAATCTAATGGCTCCACATGGTTTTAGGCGTGCTTCTAAGCAATTCTTAGAAAAGAATGTATATCTAAATTGTTATGGATAGGGAGTTATTTGTCAATTCCTTTAAGGGAAGACACGTACGTTAGATCTCATGACAAAGAGTCTTACCTTGAAGTCTACGGTCAGACAGCTTCATCTATGAAAGAAGATCATTCCCAATGCATGGTTCAATTTTTGTTGGGGAATGGATGTAGGGTTAGGATAGCTAAGTTGGTGCCGTACACATGTACGTATCAAGTTAAAGTTCATGGTAACACTCGAGGACTTTCAATACTCGGGTATTGAAAAGTTCGAAGTGTTACACTCTCCTTAATCAGTGGATTCAATCTGGGGGCTAGGCTTTCCCCCAACAGTGTCTCCAACATGGGGGACATCTTCTCCCACCTTCAGAGGGAGTTCGGTTTTGATTCTTATGGTAGTGAAATGGTACAAACCAGACAAAGTTGGGCAAAGATTAATGTGGACGGGTCAGCCAAGGGCAATCCAGGTAAATCGTATGGAGGGGACCCATGCAGAGGAGACCAATGAGAGTTTCTCTTCGCTTTCTTAGAAGGTTATGGGGTAGGTTCTAACGTTAATGCAGAGCTTCATGCAGTTCATGATGGTTTGTCTAAAGTGGTTGTGAAGTCCAACTCACAGCTGGTGCATGGTTAGTGTTCTGAAGGGAGCTTTCATCCCAAGTTGGAAATGGGAGTATTGGATCTCCAAGATAAAGAGGCTCAAGCTTCGAGGGCAATTTGAGTTTGCCCATATTTTCAGGGAAGGTAACGCGCCGATAGATGCCATGGCTCGTAAGGGTAGCGACAGTGAATTCTCTTTCTTTGGTGGTTTGTCTCGCCAACCTCCCAGCTCAGGTCAGAGGATTCCTATTCCTTGACAAGGTGGGGTTGGGAGCTATCAGGGAAGTATGGTTGATTGATGGGCAGTGGCTAGTTTTTGGTTTTGGGTTGGGTTCCCCTCCCTCCTTAGCGGGGTTTTGTGTTTTCCCAGGGTCTTCAGTTTCTTTTTTTGGTTCAGTTATGATAGGTTTCCCCCAGGTTCTTTTAATCCTTAGAGGAGCCCAAATGTAATTTTCTATATATATATATATATATATATATATATATATAGGGAAAAGGTACTATACAATCCACCGTATTATACCTTCCATAAGGTCAAGTGCTGGCAGCACATTATTCGTCGAATGGTAAAAGTTTTAAACAATGGGGAGATTTTATAGGAAACCGAAGAAACACGCGCGGCGTGGATTAGATACTAAAATAGCTAGAAACGTTATTGAAGTGATGTCACCAAGCTCCGTGGGCCCCACCATGATGTATGTTTTATATCCACACCTTTTATCCATCTGGAGAGATCATTTTAGGGCAATATGCAAAGAATGAGTTAAATCCAAAGCTCCAGTGGACCCAACATAGAAAATAGTGGGGATAGTGAGGCCCACCATTGAAAACTTCTAAAGGCCACGAAAGTTTTAGATCAAGCTGATATTTGTGTTTTCTCTTATTTCATGTCTTTTTTAACTTTTGAACAGGTTGGATTTCAAATAAACATTATGGTGGGCCTTGGGATAGTTTCAATGGTGGCCACTGTTTTCTGTGGAGGGTCCACTATAGATTTTTATCTGCCTCATTCTTTGACTCATACCCTAAAATGATATTTCAAAATGGATGGACGGTGTGGATACAACACACACATCATAGTGGGGCTCACAGAACTTGGTGACATAGCTTCAGTAGCAGACTCGCTACTCAACTATGCATACATGTACTTCCAGATTAAAAGGGAAAGCGGATTGGCTGGTTAGCAAGTTTTTTTGGTCTAATCATGAGGTATGTGTTATATATATCCAAACCGTCCATCCATTTGGTGAGCTCATTTTAAGGCTTTGGACAAAAAATAAAGCAGATCTAACTATCAATTGGACCACACTACAAAAAGCAGTGTGAGATTGAACGTCTACCATTGAAACCCTTTTTGGTTCATAGAAGTTTTGGATCAGTATGAAATTTTTTTTCCCTCTTCATTCAGGTCCTTTTGACCTTATGAACAGATTGGATAGAAAATAAACGTTATGGTAAACCGTACAAATTTTTCAACGGTGAAAATCATTATCTCCGCTGCTATTTGTGGTGTGGTCTAGATGATCTTTGGATATGATTCATTTTTTGAATAATGCTCTAAAATGATCTCTAAAAATAGATGAATCGTGTAGATATAATAAATACATCAGTGTGGGCCCATGTAACTTTGATCTCCTTTAAACTGTTCGCTGGAGGAGCATCAGTGCTCGTCTCACACGACACATACCTACAGCAGCTATATGATTGGTCTGAGGGACACTAGCCAATCCCAATCCACTTCCATTAGAACGCGAATTGCATCCTACCACCTCCCAGACGGTAATCCGTCCGGGCAGGGCTCTGTGAGGCCCAACATGGTGTAAGTGTTTTATATCCACGCCGTTCAACGATTTTCTCAAATCATTTTAATATATGAACCAAAAAATGAGGCAGGTCCAAGGCTTAAGTGGACCACAAGGTGGGGATTGAACGTCCGCCATTAGAAACTTCTTACAAGCTGGAGAAGTTTGGGATCAAGCTGATATTTGTGTTTTCACTTCATCCATGTCTACATGACCTTATGAATAGGTTGGATGGTAAAAATTCAATAACAACTTATTTTTCCCTATATAACCATTACAGTGCGCCCTAGGAGTTTGTAACGGTAGAAATTCAATAACAATTGTTTTCCCATGGTGTGGTCCATCTGAGATTCAGATATAACTTATTTTAGGTGTAAATCCCTTAAATTATATTTCAAAATGGATGGATGGCATGGATAGAAAATATACATCATGGTGGGGTCCACATAGGACCAGTTTTGTTTCTCTAATTTTCCTATAAAATCTCCCCGTTGTTTAAAACTTTTAGCATCCGACCTTATGGAAGGTATAATACGGTCGAGTTTATAGTACCTTTTCCCATATATATATATATATATATATATATATATATATATATATATATATATATATATATGTATACATATGTATGTATATATATATGTATACATATGTATGTATATATATATGTATACATAGTATAGTTATGGAAGGTATAATATGGTCAATTTATATATATATGTATACATATGTATGTATATATATATGTATATATATATATATATGTATAATATATATATGTATATATATATATATATATATATATATATGTATATATATATATGTATAATATATATATATGTATAATATATATACATACATAATATATTGAGTTTATATATATATGTATACATATGTATGTATATATATATATATGTATATATATATATATATATGTATACATATGTATGTATATATATATGTATACATATGTATGTATGTATATATATATGTATACATATGTATATATATAATACGGTCGAGCTTATAGTACCTTTTCCCATATATATATATATATATATATATATATATATATATATATATATATATACATACATACATATATATATATATGTATATGTATATATATATATATATACATATGTATGTATATATATATATATACACATATGTATGTATATATATATATACACATATGTATGTATATATATATATCTATAGATATATATAGATATACATATATATATACATATAATTATATATACATATGTATACATATATATATATACATACATATGTATACATATATATATACATACATATATATATATATATAAATATATACATAAATATATATATATATATATGTAAGGGTGGGCCTTACATGGGACCCACTTGGTCCATCATTGGACTTAGCAAATAAATAATATATATATATAGATTCGAGAAGCCCCTTCGGAACGCCGGGGGGGGGGGGGGGACCACTCCCAAATAGCACCCAAGCCTGACCGATCAAGGACGAGGTCACCACGGGACAGTAAGGGAAGGTCAGCGACCTTAGTGCTTGAATGTATAATTTGCAACAATTCCATTTATCTAACAGAGCTTAAATTACAATTAGATATGATTGAGTGTATTAGGTTGCAATTAGAATCATTTCAATGTAATTAGGGTTTGAGAGCAAGTTGCTCTCAAATACTTTCAGCCTAATATCATTTTGTTTGTGAGCAAGTTGTTCCATGATCTCCTTCCATTCATCTTTCTAGTATTCGTTATCTCTTTCTAGTACAATTGACAGACATCTTCACCAAAGGACTATCTTCTACACAACTTTCATTCTTCGAATAGAGCTTAGATTGTGATTAGATATGATTCAGTGTATTAGATTGTGATTACAATCATTCTAATGTAATTAGGACTTGATTAGGCTATGTTGGTATGATTGAGTTTGATTAGTATTGTAATTGATTGAAATATATTTCTAGAGCTCATCTCTCCTCTATATATTTAAAGCCTCCTATCAATGAAATACAAGGAAGAATTCTCTTTATTATATATCAACTTCTTTAAGGAGAGCATTGCACTAAATATTAAACTATTCTAAGAATCATCAATCAAATGACATACATGAAATACCTATCATGAACATCCCCTCATGGTCAAAAAATCCAATCAATGTGGTGTAAATGTCAAGGGAAAGGGTCATCTACATTCATGATTTATCAATGAATCATCAGATAATTAATCTTTTGGATCCGGCCCACCTAGTTTAAAACTAGGGTTAGTGCATGCCATTGTTTAAAAATGAGAAAAGTAGAAAATAAAAAGTCAATCCAACTCATCCAAGTTGACTCAACTCAATCAGTTTGAAAACTAGCTAGATTAGATCATCAGTCCCATTTTGGAAAAATTAAAAATGATTCAGCTCGACAAAACTATGAAAAAATTCAAACTCGAAAAAAATGCAGGAAAAGAAAAAATTCATGAAACTCAAGGAATATATATGACTCAAGAATATTTACATATTATTATATATTGTATTGAATATTGTGTACTGGTTTCAATCTTTCTGGGCCACTTCTGATCAAATAAGGAAAATAAATAAAGTATATAAATAATTCTAGGGCTATGTCCCAAGGCCTTTCCATGTATGTTTCTTCATTGGCACCATCACCATCATATGCATGGTGGACCTCAAACAATGATCATCATCTCATCCTCCATAGTCCATATTAAGTGAACCACACTGAGACTTCACAAACTTAGTTTATGTGCTGCATCCGATACAAGCCTATAACATATATATCCACACACCTAGAATTCATTAGAACTCTATAAATAGGATACAAGTACTGCAAGGTAAGACAGGTTTGCTAGCCACACATGGGCCCCCTGTCCACATGTACGTGTGTGGGGTATCCGAACAATGAATTAGGGGACCCACTCTATGAAGATGGTCAGGCTTGAAGATGGACGGCTGGAAATTTTCCTGGACTTTCGAGTCCCACCTGATGAATCGACTAGCTTGATTTTTGTGTATGATGCTCATCTTTGCGGTGGGGACACCTTATAGACTTCTCAGATGTCCCATAGACTTTCCATTTTAGCAAGTGAGATGAGTGTTGGCTAGCAAACCTTAGGTAATTGACTAAAAGATAAATTGAGATTTTTTTTCTCGAGTATATCAACGTTGAGTGTCATAAAAATGATGTGTTGCATGGCAGATGGTACATGGAATAGAAGGCATTTATCAGTTTCTATTCGTTCTCACAACTCATCTTATCCATGCGTGTTAATCCAAACCGTCCAAATTGTGGGCCATGATGCACATGGATCATAGCCTGAAAGTCACACTCATCAGATGACCTCGCGCGACTGGTCTTATTCGCCCATCGAATTGGACCAGTTGCCATTTTCTTTTCAACCGTCCATTTCATGGACTAAATTTTTATGGTTTGGGTTCCTCCATCCACAGCTGGGCCACGATTTGGACGATCCAGATTGGATTGCATGTATGCTATTTCTATTTTGGATGACTTGCCACAACTTGGTGAAGTCTTCAAAAGCCCATGTCGTAGCCATATTCAACACATAGGAAAAAACAAGAGAAAAACAAGATCCGATATAGGAATAAATTAAAGGATAATGTACAGAAATTGAAAGTCATAGGTGATCTATATTATTCAAAAAAAACTCTAGAAAAAATATTTTTATTAAAGATAATAACTGAAACTTTTACAGATACACTTGAATATGAAAGTAGACTTGCTGTGCGGTGCACATGCAGTGGAGTACACAGATCGGTGGTACATTTTGTCGTTGATCGTGGGGCTGACGCAGGGACATGGCCTTCTTTTACTCTACCAGAACATGCATGGAGGCTTGTGCACAGTCGACGGGTGCAAGAAGTTCTAAAAACTTCACTATTGTAAAGTTGTACAGAGATTTTTGGAAGATTCTAAAGTTCTCTAATGGGCTTTGCAGCAAGGTATTGAAATATCTATAATTTAAATTAAAAAATGCTGGATATATATATATATATATATATATATATATCACTTAATACAAGTGAAAGTTAGGCTGATTCGAGTAGTATTAGTGTGTTGCGCAAGTGCCACATAGGCGAGATGCTTGTGGTCCAATGTGTGCAAACAGTTATTTTTATGCTGAATATGAGTGGGGAAGAGGAGAGACACAACCTAAATGGTAGGTGAGTATGTGTGTATACATGAGGCTTTCTAAGCCTACATGTGTGTATAGGCCTGCTCATTTGTACTCCAGCACGCGTACGAGTACAACACTGTGTGGGAGATCTAAGCCTTCCATGAGATTGGCCACATTTCTTAGATTTCCTGGAGCAAAATTTAGGCCCGTTCTAAGTCAAGCAAGAGAGCACAAAACGAATGAACAGACAAAATGAAATTTTTCTGATTGTCTATTGATATTGTGAACCACAGCTAACCCTAAGACTGAAGTAGCTTGCTTAAATGATATTTTTGTATTGGATGTCACTAAGATTGAAGCAGCTTGTTTTAAAGCCAAATGATCTTGACATTATGGGCCACCATGTCATGAAAGCTTAGATCTGGCACACTTGTGTCTTATTTCCACATGTGCTAACGTGTAGCTGAATGGGTGATGGCAGACGGACACATTTGGACCTGGAAATCAGTCAACTAGATTGTAGGCAGAATCTTCGATGACGGACAGATGCATTTGGGCCTGAGACTCACTCAATTAGATTGTAGGTGGAATCATTCAACTCCAACTCCACTAGCTTTAAGAGAAAGTTGGGAGAAGAAATAAATTTTCAGATTCAAGTGACCTCCTCTTTCATTACTTAAATGGTCTTTTTTTTTAAAGTTACACTACCTCCTTTCATAACTCATATCTCAAGTTTCCAATTACATTTACTACTATTTCAGTTCTAATGTGATTTAATAATTTTCCATATAATTATATTTCATTGGCTATGTACCATGATTTTCTCATCCAACAATGCAAAAACTCTTCGTGCAGCTATCGTGAACTAATCAAATGTGCTAACTAGGCATACCATGCTAGCATGACATTGGGCTATTTTGATATGCCATGTGATTACTAGTTTGCCTTTGGTTTGTTACTGAATCATTCTCCCCTTCTTTGAAAGAACTTGTCCTCGAATTCAAAATGTACTGACTTTTGAAATTGCTTCTTTCTTGTAGTTGATGATTCAATCTAACAATTCGTGATGGTCCATCTTCCTCAAGTGCCCAAATCAATGTACACCATTCTTTTACCACATTGTTGAACTAAATATGTAACTTCATCATCCTAGAAAAAAAATTCATCTGCTTTATCAGTCATAATGTTTGAATCCCTCTTTAATGCTTGGTGGCTCCCAAGCTTGTGACGTCTTTTTGTTATACACTAAAAAGTCTTTGTCACAACAAATCTACTCATCTTCCAACATCATAGCATTGTCATCATGTCTTCTCAACCTTATATTCTTTACGATAAATACCATTTCTAAATATTTCTTCAACTTTCTTTCGATGTAAAATATCGTGAGTAACCTCTTCAGCAAAGATTGGTAGCTTATTCCAATCAATAAAACTTCCAACCACCACTGTGGAAGAAGAGAATGGGAATCCTACCTCTCCACTATGACATTCAAAGATGTAGAAATATTAGCCCAGATTTAATAAATGAATCTTGGATTATTTATAAATTCTTCCACCATGAATTGAATTTGCTATATTACCACTTTGATGACGAATAGATGGACGCGCTTGGACCTAGGAATCAGTTGACTAGATAGTAGGTGGAATCTATGACAGGTGACCTGCAATCACTCAACTAGACTATTATAAGCATAATCACTCGACGCCCATTGGAGGACGTCACTCAACTCCTAGCTTTAGGAGAAAGCTACAAGAAGCAATAAATTTTTAGATTCAAGTGACCTCCTCTTTCATTGCTTAAATGGTCTTTTTTATAAAGTTACACCACCTCCTTTCGTAGCTTCTATTTCAAGTTCGCATCATTACATCTACTACTCTTTCATTTCTGTGTTTCAACAATTTTTCATACAACTATGTTTCATTCCCTATGCAACATCATTTTGCCATGCAACAATGCAATAACTTTTTATGCAACTATTGTGGACTAATTAAATGTGCTAATTAGGCATACCATGCTAGTTGGCCATTAGTTTGTAACTGCTTCAATGGGTGTATATACAAGCAATTTGGGATTTAATACAATTTGTGTTTGAAGGGTGTGCTAAATCTACAGTGCAACTTCTAATGATGAGGAATTTGAATCTAGCAATTGGCTCTAGTGCAGACTTTTGGAATCCTCCAAGATCGGGAGACTTGCGAGCATTTTGAGCCTTGAACCAACCCTATCTAAGCAAGAGCAAGAGAATAAGACTCTCTCTCTCTCTCTCTCTCTCTCTCTCTCTCTCTCTCTCTCTCTCTCTCTCTCCTTTGAAGAGAAAAAATCAATTTTCATTTCAAAATGTCACAAGTCCCTTACTATTCTTTCAAACAGAGAGTATTTATAGAACAATCCTAATCTCAATCTTAATGATTAATGTGTTAATCACAACTAATCTATAACTAATCAAAATTAACTCTAACAACCTTTGTAAGTGTCTCAGAACCATAAGAAATGATCAAATAACCTTACAAAACATGAATTCATAAAAATCCTGAAATCTTGTCAAAATAAGGGAGAATCCTGCTTGTAGCAGGAAAAATCCTTGCCTTGCTAAACCTCTAAACACATATATAAAGACACAACCATACATACATAACTACATGTTATATGCATGAGGGATATAATGGCAATTCCATACAACGTGGTCACTCTTTGAGTAAGTCTAATATCTGTTATGTTTGGGTGTAGGTGGGTTGTGGGTAGTTATTGACTTGTTGAAAAAGCTTGGGATATTAAGTTATTGATTATCTCTAGGATAGTTGTTATTTTATACGAGGTAATGGATGAATGCCCGTTGTAAGAAGTCATATGTGCATGATAGTCGAATAAAGATATGAGAAGAATCGTTCAATTGTGACACTTGGAGGTTGGTTTTCCCCAAAAAAACCAAATCAGTTTCTCTATGTAATGTAACATTACTTCATAATCTCATCAAAATAGGCACACGTAGCAAAAAAGGAAAGACTAAGTCTCGGGTTTGTCTAACAAAGCAGGGTGAATAGAGCACTACACGTATATGTCTGTATGTAAAATAATTTATATAGAAATATTCTATCCAATAACTCCATTAATTTAGGTTCTCTCTCTCGCTCTCTGTATGTACGTAAAATAATTTATATAGACATATTCTATCCAACAACTCCATTAATTTAGGTTCTCTCTTTCTCTCTCTCTCTCTCTCTCTCTCTCTCTCTCTCTCTCTCTCTCTCTCTCTCTCTCTCTCTCTCTCTCTAATAAGAGATATCACATTTAAAGCATGTTCGGTTGTTGGGGAATTCATTCTCAGCTTTTTATATTTCCTGGGGAGTGTTAGAGTTGGCCAAGTATTTCTAGGGGAATGATTAACTTCTGGCCTAAAATATTTCTAGTTAAACTTTCTAGGTACCAACTAAAAGCTAGGATAAGTTTTTTGAGGAAAGTTAAAGAATGTAACATCAAAAAAGGAAGTGTCAACCAAACATGTTTTTTTTTTTTTTTTGAAAAAAAAAATATATTATGAGTTGAGAAATATAAAAACCAAACAACAAAATACCCCTTATAGAACACACAGTCCCATTCTTGATTTTTAGAAGGAATTGTAAGCTTAGTGATCTCTTCCTTTCGTAACAAAAAGAGGAAAACAATAATATAGAATATAAAAAAAAAAATTAAAATTAAAAAAATCACTAACAAGATCAAATCAATCCCTCAATTCATTCCATGTTTATCAAACCTAAAAGAGGCATAGCACCATAAAAAATAAACTAGAATCAAATGTCTTAGTTACAATATTATTATCTAAATCAAACACCATCATATCCTCTCAGCCTCACTAATAAAATACTTAGAAAA
The DNA here is from genome assembly GCF_029962835.1 of Magnolia sinica. Lineage (NCBI taxonomy): Eukaryota > Viridiplantae > Streptophyta > Magnoliopsida > Magnoliales > Magnoliaceae > Magnolia > Magnolia sinica. The sequence goes on from NC_080578.1 coordinate 93,688,419, forward strand.
CCCACATGTTTCATGGGAACTGCAGCCCTTATTTTAGACACACATTTATGTGGGCTGCAGCCCTATATTTTAGAGCCTTGCAACAAACCCACTTCAGACTATACAAATAAAAACAAATAATAATAAAAAGCTTAGTTATACTTATATAGCCATTAGAGAGACCAAACCATGTCATTTCTCTCCAAACAAGTAGCCAAGAGATGAGTCTCCACCAGGAACCGATTTCACCTTTGTGGTGGGGCGTTCCTGAGAAAGAAAAAGAAAAGAAAAAGAACATGTAGGGTATTAATATTCTAACCAAGCAAGTTGCAACATGATTTAATGAGGATTTGTAGGGTCTTGATGCATTAGGGCACGAATAGTAGTCTACTGTGACCATTCTATGGAAGTGGGGGCGCTCATTTGACGATCTGGACCATTGATCTGGTGGCTACCTTCGAAATTGGGATTACCCAAAAGATCTTCCAGATTGAGAATCATAAGTCTTGAAAAAATGTTCCAAGATTGGATGTCTAGGAACTTCCAATCTGGAAGAATTTTGGGGCAAGTTGCATAGAAATTTTTTACCATTAGATCAACAGTACCAATCACCGGAAAATGGGCTTCACTCATACCGAACCGATGCATCGGGAGACCGATGCAATAATTCCTCCTGACTGGATATATACATTTGGGCTACTCACAGTAATGAAGTTGCCTGTGTTTTGGCCTTGAGCTCTATGGTAGTTGTTGGAGCTGGTCTGTTTTGGCGAAGGTGTGGCCGGCGGCGTCTTGGTGGCCTTATTGTTGTCATCAGATGGTGGAGGCTTGTTGGCCTCACCAGAGACAGGAGGTGGGCTCGGCGGCTGATCGGACCCGAATAAGTATCCCAAAGAACTCTGTCCACCTCCATAACTCCCACCTCTACTCATGGCTGCCCTCTGAAATCAGGAATTTCTTTGTTTATGTTGTCAACCACTTTGGAAAAGTGATATATACTTAGCCGAACTTGGAAGTAACAAAAAGAGAAACCATAACAGTAAAAATAATTGTACTGTAAATATAAAAGCAAAAGAATAATTGGCATGGGGCGGCCATCGGTCATGCTCATATTTATGCATGTGTGCATGCATATATGTATGGGTGGATGGATGTCGACGAACACGCATATACTCTTATGTAACATGACCACATACAATGTAGGCACGAGTTTCACCGAATGCACCCAGAATTTCACTTAAGCCACAGCATTCATATGCACATTCTTCACCATGCATATGGACACAAGCGCAATGGGCGAGATTGTGAGATTGTGTGGAATGTATGACAAGCAAACGTCATGGCACATGAGCCTGACTTAATGTGTATTACTTTGCATCGTAACAAACCTACACAAGTTTTGGATTTTGTTAAACCATATATGGAATGTAGACTGAATATGTTTATCTGTCATTAGTAAGTGGCCTACACAAGTTTTGAATTTGTCGAGCCATATTTGGATAGCTAAAATCACAAGGTCCAAAATATTGGTTTCAATGTATGTGGTCGAAACCTTAAACCGCATTGGTACGTTACTGATTTGACGCTGGACATTCGATGAATTGAGTCATTCAGTGCATTTCTTTTCTTCTTCTTCTTTTTTACTTTTTATTTAAGAACTTAAAAGATTAAAGGGGATTTATTTGAAACTCTGGCAGAATTTGATGGTTGATGAACAAGCAAACCATAAACATGGCTAATGCAAGGACATTTTCACACCAGACTCAAGTGAGGTAGCCTGTGGGATGCAGGGCATACTCGGGGTGGGCAGCCCGTGTGAGGTGGAACACACCCATGTGAGGTAGGTGGCTCATGTGAAGCAAAACCCATGTGAAGTGGGGCTCACAAGGGGGTTCAGTCGAGGACTTAAACCATGAGATGTAAGGCTTATGCTATGAAATAAAGGGATTGATTTGTCATGCTCTATCAATTCGAGCTTTTAGAGCAAGTGGCCTGCATCAAAGTGTTATCAGAGCGGGATGAGATGTGGCATACATTGACCAAATTTAAACCATACAAATTGTGAGGCCCACGGTAGATAGGTCATCATTCTAAATTCATGTTGATTGAACGATCCTAACTTCTGAATAATGAAATTAATCTATTGAAATATATAAGACCCTTAATTGTTTATCATAGGTGCACCTTTCTCAAAAAAGCAAAAAAAAAGTTTTTTTTTTTTTTTAATACTGTTGACTTTTTTATTTTAACATTTCATTAGATGTACATAAATTAGGCAGTTATTAAATCAAATCAGGTATTTTCTTTTATGTGGTTAGCTTGAATACATCCCAACATATTGCAATACGATATGTCAAGACTTTAGCCTTCAAGTCTAGGTCGTCTTCCATATCCAAACCATTTATATAACAAATCTCTCCTTATAGGTTTGGAAGTCAACAAGCAAAAGCTCTCAATTGAATTATTTCAATCCTCATGATAATTTTCCTCTTATTTCTACACGATAGGAGCGGTCCGGATCCTTTTTGTTGGGACCCTACCGAAAGATTGTATATTTCTGTCATCAATGGAATTTTTGTGGTTAAAAAAAAATAAAAATAAAAAAATCCTCATGATAATTTGGTTCTTTTGCTTTGAACATAAATTGCTATCATAACCTTTGCATAATTAGAAAGTTCAAATATTTAATTTGAGAAAAAAAATTTTCTGACATCCCCCCTCAACAGACCTATCAAATAAATGAATTGTTAATTAAAAACACCCAAATCCAACTGCTAGAGTCCTATCTTATTGCAATAAGTTGGGTTGTATTTGAGTAAACCTCTATTTTTATGAGCCATCCAATTTGAGGCCCAAGGTTCCTCTCAAAATTTAAAGTACTTTTAAGGACAGTTAAAACCTAATTTAACATGTGTATCGAGATCATTTAAAAATAAAACAAATAATCAAATTAAATCATTCAACCTTCCGAATGCATCCAATGCACCAATGATACAAATGTATGTATGTGTGCGTTTTCAGTCACGAAAGAATGAATATAACAAATTCATAATATAAAACTATGCATTCTCATTGTTGAAAAATGATTAAATTGTATATGGTAAGTGCTTTTAGGGTTTCTTGGATGCATGGATTAAAACGCATGTTGCTAAAGGGAAACAAGAAAGGGTTGCCAGCCTGTGTATGTAGGCTGTAGGCAAAGTATGTAGCTCTTGGCCTGGGCTGAAAAAGCAACCATGTTCTTAAAGTCTGCATAGATTATTCTTAGCCGCAGATCGCTCGATCGATGACTTACATGATAAGCCACCATTTGGCTGTATTATCCAGTCCATATATAGACGTGTAATCTCTGTATGTTTAGCTTCATTCCTTTCCTTTGTAGTTATTTATCTGTGATGTATTTTTCCAGATCTGCTACAAAGCTTTGTAGGTTAAGCTTAGCCTACAATGCAATTTGTGGGGCCCACTGTAATGTGTGTATGACATCCAATTCATTTGTAGTTATTTATCTGCGATGTTTTTTTCCAGATCTGCTACAAAGCTTTGTAGGTTTTGCTTAGCCTCCAATGCGATTTGTGAGGCCCACTGTAATGTGTGCATGACATCCAATTCATTTGTAGTTATTTATCTGTGATGTTTTTTTGCAGATCCGCTACAAAGCTTTGTAGGTTAAGCTTAGGCTACAATGCGATTTGTGGGGCCCACTGTAATGTGTGCATGACATCATTTGTGTTATTAATCTATGATGTTTTTTCCAGATCTGCTACAAATCTTTGTAGGTTAAGCTTAGCCTACACTGAGATTTGTGGGGCCCACTCTAATGCGTGCATGACATCCCATTCATCCCCCCTCATGTTCTCCTTGGTGGCCAAAAATTGGGTAGATCTAGAACTTAAGTCGGCCACACCATATAAAATCATGTAGTATGACCCACCCGAGTTTTGAAATGGCCAAAACTTTGGGTTGTCCATTCATCCTAGTGAGGCTTGTAATAGATTCGATAGCATATCCAAACCATGGACAGTGCCACACACAATCCCACGTACCAACTGTTCCTCATGGTGTGGCCCACTTGAGTTTTGGGTCAGCCTGGCTTTTGTGCACCTTGGAGAACCTGAAAAGACGCCATGACGGGCAATTAGATGTTATGCGCACATCACATTCCCCACATATCACATTGTAAGTTAATCTTACCCTACTAAATTTGGTAGTGGATTCACCCTCATTGTTTAATCGTTAAGCAAATGATTACAGCAGTGCTCAACTCTTCAACTTGAAAAGGAGAGTAAAAGTGGGTTATAAGTCATTATCTAGTAGGATCATTATTACATCAGACGATGTGACATTATTACCTAGGATACTTGATGGTTTAGCTAATGTTGGTCTTGGGTAATCACATCGCCATCAATCCATCGGCCCATGAGCATTGTTGCTGCCCATTTGGTTACTATATCTAATGGTTTGGATTATAGTTTCTGATGGAGCTCAAGCATCAATGGATGAACACCCACCAATAATAGTAGCTTCATCTATAAATAAAACAATACTCACTACCTTCTCATTGCCTATACTTTGCAAGAGTGTAACGTTCCAAAAATAATTTCCAGCATAGAGAAGTGGAGAATTGAAAATCGCCGATTTGGGTTTCATCAACTGCTTCGCCCCCAACGTTCCATAATTTGAGAATGAAAATGAAGTGGCCCCACTTTCACATTCAACCAAATGCTGATTTGGGCTACTCCCAAACGCTCTCTAGTGTAAGTTACCATTAACCCATTAGTTTATGGACTTTAAGATGATTAGATCATGTGGGATCATGATTTATGTAGAACTTTAATAAGAAAAAGGAGGCACCATAAAAAGAAAAAAAACAGGGTCTACCAATAAGTGTTGGAGGGGGGACAGAGAGAGATTGATTAGCTCCATAGTACCAATTTGGACCCTCCAATGCCCGGTTTTCATTACAGCAAAAGAAAGAGGAGCCAAATCGGTTATCATTCAAAGAAGATGGGTCGGGTAGGAAGGAAGCTTGTAGGCCAATGCAATCCCACATGACGAGGAAAGGTCATCTAGCATTTCCTTGGATAAAACTATTTTGTTGGTGTTGCTAAGTGTCGACTAATATTCCTCAAAGTGGGCCCTAGCCAGCACAACAACAGCTCCAACAATATTTTGTGGGCAGCTTCGGTGGATGAGATCCCTGACCGTGGGCCCAGCATGATGTATATGCCTTACATCCACGCTGTCCATCTGTGTTGAAAAATCATTTTGGGGCTTATCCCATAAAAGAAGCAGATCCAAATCTTAGGTGGACCATAGCATAGGAAACAGTTGTGATTGAATCCCTACTGGTAAAAACTTCATGGGGTCCACCAGAGAATGTTTATTTCCTTTCAAACACGTTAATAAGGTCACAAAGTCCAAGATGAGAAGACCACAAAAATATCATCTTGATCCAAAACTTTTGCGGCCCACAAGAAGTTTTTAATGGTCAATTACTACTGTTTTCTGTAGTATTGTCCACTTGAGATTTGGTTTTACTTTATTTTTTAGGACTATGCTTTAAAATGCATGGATGTAAGGCACATATATCAAAGTGGGCTCCACAGTCAGGGATCTCACCCACCTCGGTAGATCCTGCACCCATATTTGGTGGAGATATTGTGCACGTGGGTTGGCGGAGCACATATCCCACCACCAAATTATAATGGGAGAGTATCTGATGCATATTTCGAATTTGTAATTTAAGTTTATTGACATGTTAAAGTAACTTATAATAATTATTCTAAAAAAGTTCTTATAACAAGAAAAGCTATGTGGCAATAGAATAGAAGTCCATGTATTTATGGATAAGTAACATAAGAAATCTTATAGGGTTTTGTTCCCCAGAAATCTTCCTCTACCAATGGAATAAAAACCCTAGGACAATTGGTTCATGAGGACCAAAGGGGCAATTGTCATAACCTCCTATGATCTCCATGGGAGATATGTCTTTACTTTTGAATTAAATCATACATGTTTAGAAGTATATTTCTTTGATTTTGCTTTGTTTCGGTCATGAGTGAACTCTTTCTCCCTCAAAGTCATTGGAGGAATTTTTTCCACCTCCTAGTCTTGGGTCTGCCGTCAATCCAAAGAGTCCAATGTGATTCTTGACCTTCCTTTAATCAAAGCAGTCCAATATAATGCCCTCAATGCATATTGAAAATGTTTTGTAGATTCCAATGGAAATATGGATGGAGAGGCTCTTGCTCCTCAAATGAAAATGTTCCCAATATATGTGCAAGATCTAAGCTGTCCATGATATGGGTACGACCATGTAGTTGCCATGCATTCGTTTTGAACACTCTGGCCAACCTGATAAGTGGTCCTTTTGGTACAGGGCATCTAAACTGGCAAGCCCATCTGATGGACAGCTTAGATCTGACACGTGTTGGAATGTTGAAAGGCTATATGCCTGTGGGCTTAGCAAATCTCCATCATCGTCATCATCACAATAATAATAATAATAATAATAATAATAATAATAATAATAATAATAAGTCATTATGGTTCCTCCGATGTCTGGCGGTAGCCATACCTCCATTTACGTGTGGCCTTCATTGATCTTGACCATTGAAAAGTTGCCACTGTTGAACTATCTTAACCCTTAATTAACAAAAACATTTTTCCCATAGAATGTGATCAATCGTTAACATTTATTTTTTTATGACCATTCGAGTGTAGTTGATTAAACGGTTAAGATCAGTTGACCAATGGGATATTTTGTGGCCCATTTTTACTATTGAACATGCTCAATGAATGACTTATATCTTGCCACCATTAATTGCCAATAGTGTAGCTAATGACATTAGGCATGGTCGGCACTTAATCAACTGCCATGGTACTAAAAACATGAATCTCATTTGGCATCTATCAATATCTATTTTCCTCACATGCTAAAAAGAACATTAGGACTTTTGTTCCTATATTTTTCTTGAGAACTGACCACATACAGCCTACTGTATGCTAACTTACAATGCAGCCCCATTTTTCCCACCCAAGCGTTGTGTTTTGAGATGTGGCCATGACGTCTCATGCAAATATTATTATTTTCTAAATATGCTTTTTATCATTTTCTTAATTATATAAATCTCACTATTTTATTAAAACTTGTTTTAAGAAGTTAATTTTAAAATAAAACTGTTGTAAATTAAAAGAAATCTTCCAAATGAAGAGGAACCATTTCACTTATGGAGGAGAAAACTCCGGGGCGAGTAACAAAATCCGATCCCTTTTGCCTTTTTGTTCATCAACATCAATGTCAATTTAGGTTAGGGGAGTCCTAATCACAATCCAATATACAATGCGTCTAACCTTGAAGATCACTCGACAAAAAAAAAAAGCCAGGCTAATTGAGTAATTAATCAGGTGGACCACAATCAAAATCAAAGGATGGGAGATAGCCTGATCTCGAAGATGGGTGATCTTCATGGTGGAACCCACCGTTTAGTTGGCATGGGTGTCGTACGTAAGTGACACTGGCAAGAATGATGGGGTTGTATGCTATTTAATATACATCTGGCGTATATGCCATCAATTCTCTATTTTCTCTACCAGCTATACTAGAATGTATCTCCACTGTTATTATTATTATTATTTAAAGGTAACAACTCAACTATGCTAGACTGTATCTCCACTGTCATTATTATTATTATTTAAAGGTAACAACTCAACTAGCTAGAATATATCTCCACTGTTATTATTATTATTATTACTATTTAAAGGAACACTACCAGGGCACACTGTGGCCGGAATGATGGGGTTATATTATATGCTAAGAAAACATACATCTGGTGTAGGTCATCGACTCTCAATTTTCTCTATCAACTATGATAGAATGAGTATATACTATTATTGTCGTTGTTGTTTAAATGTAACACTAGTAGGGCTGACTTTGGCAGGAATGACCAAAATGAATATCCATTATTATTATTATTTAAGGGTAACATTATTAAGGCTCACTTTGACTGGAATGAATTTTTTTTTTTACACACACCCTCCTACCCACACACACCACAACGGGTACTCGAACCCATAACCTCGTGTTGAAACTCTTATCAGTCTCCACTAAGCCATGAGTAGGAATCTCAAGAATGATGAGGTTGTATGCTAAGTTAACATTTATCTAGTGTAGGTCATCAATTCTCTATTTTCTCATTCAGTTATGCTAAAATGAATCTCCATTATCATTATTATTATTATTTAAAGGTAACACTTATAAGGGATTGGGCTGGGATCACTCACACACATAATTTGTGAAAAAATTCTTGTACATGATCAATGTAGATGAGGCCAAAATACAAAAGAAAATGGTCAAACCAAAATAAGAGATAAAAGGAGGCACAATGATTTACGTGGTTCGGCAATATGCCTACTATTCGGGGCAGCAGTACAAAACTTTCTTCTTCAATTGAAATAAGAGAAACAAAAATATAAAACTTACATCTCTCTTACCTGTCTGCAGAATCTCATACTAAAGAATACCTCAAAAATGAACTATATAGAATATCTCTCTCTAACTATAGTCCTCCTTATATGAACCACCATATTGTACGTATGTACGAACGTAAGAGAGAGAGAGAGACATGCATGAGGTGGAGAGAGGGGGGAGAGAGAGAGAGTTTGTCTCTCATTAGGAGACTTCACACGTCTCCACTGACATAACATACTCTCACTTGAAGACCAGTTTCTCTAATAGTGTGAAAAATACTCTCAATAATAGATGTTAACAACAGGCCCAAGAGAAGTCCTGCACTAAACAAACTTCTCTTTTACAATATGTTTCGTCAGTATATTTGTTACATTGTCATCGATGTGAATGATCTTATTCAATAAGATTTGATCATCTTTAACCATGTTACGAACAAAGTGATACTAAACATCGATGTGCTTGATCTGAGCATAAAATACTGAATTTTTAGCCAAGTGTTGGGGGTGTACACGAACCGAGCTAGCTTGGTTAGCTCGCTTGACTCAACTCGAAAAACCTCAATTCGACTTGGTTCAAAGCTGACTTCGAGCCAAGTTGAGCTGTTTTTTTAGCTCGAAAATGACTTTGAGCTGAGTTCGAGCTGGCCCTAGCTCGACTCGACTCAGATCGAACCCAACTCGAATCGAACTCGAATCGAACCAGTTCGGTGACTCGGTTACTTTAATATTGATGTTGTTCACCAAGTGTTTGATGAAATGACTCAACGAAGTGTGGCTAGTGGTAAGGAAGGTATGCATATGAAATAAATACCCTTTTTTCTTGATTTTTATTTTGCTTAGAAGGTGTTTGATAAAATACTTGTAAAACCACTGCTGCTGTTTTATATACTGTGAGATTTTGAAGGTAAAGTCCATGTGTTTGTGAAATTGCTTCACAGGCGAACTCAGCTCGAACTAGCCCAAGCTGCTAACCGAACTGAGTCAAGCTGGCCAGCCAAGTTCAAGCTAGGGTCACTGGCTGAGTGTACACCCATACCAAGTATAACGCGCTATGACTGTTACAATGAATCACCACCACTTTTTGCTTAATTTTAATTCTTCTAACAACACATCTTTAACCAAATAGTTTCCTTGTATGCTTGTGTAACTAACATGTACTCTGTCTTTGTAATAGACAAGGCCACCACTGACTGTAATCTTAATATCCAACTCATCGTACTACTAGGAAAAAAAAAAAACATAACCAGTGGCAGATCTTCTTTTATCACGATCTCCTGCATAATTTGCAGCCATAAACCCAGCCAATTCTAAAGAATGTCTATTGTAACAAATAGTTGCCTCAGAAGTAAGCTTTAAGTAATAAAAGATTCACTTCATAGCAGTCCAACGATCTTTACTTGGGTTTGTCATGTATTTACTAATTGTTCTCACTGCTTGCGTAATGTTTGGTCTAGTGCACACCATGATAAACATAAGGCTCTCTATCACTGATAAATATGGTACTTGAAACATATTCACCTTCTTCACTTCTGTACTATGACATGATCTAAAGACAGCTTGCAACCAATAGGAAATGAAATACTGACTGAGTTAGAATTTTATATATTAAAGCGGCACATAGCTCTTTCAACATAACCATTATAGGTTATCTAAACTTTCTTGTTCTTCATGTATCTAAGTATGATTATCTCAATAATCTTATTAACGGTACTCAAATTCTTTATATCAAATTTTCTAGTCAAACGAGCTTTTAATGTTGTAATAATATCTCTACTAGTATTTACAACCAACATATCATCTATATATAATAATAAAATAATAAAGTTATCATTACCATAGTTACAAAAATAAGCACAATGGTTTACCTCATATCTTTGAAATCTCAAGTTCAAAATGAAGAAATCAAATCATTTATACCAACACATTGACTTATGCTTTAAACCATAAAGCGATCTATTCAATTTACGCATGCTTTAAACCATAAAGTGATATATTCAACTGACAAACTAAATTCCTCTTGTTTTCTTCAATAAAACCTCCTGGTTGAATCATATAAATTTCTTCATCGAGATTCCTATATAGAAAAGTAGTTTTTATATCCAACTACTCCAACTCTGATATCTGAGCATAATCTTTTACCACTAATCGGGCTTTGTATCTTTCAACATTTTCATTAGTATTTTTTAGCTTATAAACCCATCTGCAACCAATAGCCTTCCGTCCTTTAGGTAATTCAACCAATTTTCAAGTCTTGTATTCTTATGTAGAACTTCCATCTCCTCCTCCATGGATACTCTCCATTGGCTAGCATCCATAGAATCACATTCCTCTCGATATGAATAAAGCCCGCGCTCTTTTGTAATGCAAACGTAAACCGTCACATAATCATTAAGCCAAACAAAGGGTTTTGTACATAGCTCTCTTTAGTCGACTCTGATCACTTTGAGTTTTAGCACCGGTTATCTCATCTGCATGTTCTTCATCAACTTGTTGACTTCTGAATCAATAGATTAATTCTGAACATCATTTGAAGATTCTAATTCAATTATCTTTTGTGATTCTAGGCTCGGCAATTTTATATCTCTTTTAAACAAAACTTTATTAAAAACCACATATCGATTAATCACTAACTAAGAAAAATATATTTTTTGTACCTCACATCTAGTTTAATCCTTTACTTTTTAGAAATCCACACATAAGTGTCACAACCAAAACTACAAAGGAATGAATAATTAATAAGTTTTTCAGACCATACCTCTAGAGATCTTGCAATCTAATGCAATCGTAGGAGAACGATTTAGTAAGTAACAAGCCATATTAATAGCCTCTACCCAAAAACTTTGCTCAAGCCTAACCAAACTGAGTACACTCCTAACATGATCCATAAGAGTGGGTTTATACGTTTTGCAACTTCATTCTGTTGTGGAGTATTAGAGACTATATAGTGCCTCTCAATGCCATACTCATTGTGAAAACTTTAAATTCTTTCGAGGTGTATTCAAATTCATTATTAGTTCTCAAAATTTTAATTTTTTTTTCCTTTTAATTTTCAACCAAGACTTTAAACTTAGTAAAACAAGTAAAAGCATCATTTTTCCTTTTCAATATGTAAACTGATAGTTTTCTAGAAAAATCATCAAAAAAAAAAAAAACAAAGTACTTTGAACCTCTCAAGGATTCGATTGAAGCCTCTCAAGTATTAAAATGAATTGGATTTAAAATATCCTTACTTTTGATAGTGAATGAGGAAAAACGAGCTCTATGGAGCTTTCCAAACTGGCAACACTCACATAAATCTAAATTAATAGACTTTAAGTTATGAAGTAGTAGAACATGTCACAGTATTAACAACAATAGCATCACCAATGATGGCATCTTCAATCAAACAATGTAAGCCACCCATTAAATCTCATTTCACTACCACCATCGCCCCCTTTACAATTTGCAATTAACTTGTTTCACTAAAAAATGTATAGTCATCTTTATCGAACTTTTCTAATGACAGAAAACTCTTTAGCAGGTTCGGTACGTGTCACATACCAAAAAATGTACGTGTGATACCATCAAACATAGTAATTTTAACATCTCTAATCCTCACAATTTTACACGTTCTATCATCACCCATGTAAATTGTGCCACCATCACATCACTAACATATATAAAAACAATTTCTGTGTGGAGTTATAGAAAATGAAGTGCCTAAATCTAAAATCCATTGATGGCTCATATTCTCCGGTGGAATCACTACAGACAACACTTCTCTATCCTTGAATGAATTATCTTTCTCAACTAAATTTCCTTGGGAACCTATTAAATCTGATGCTTGATCATGTAAATCAAGTTTATAATTTTTCCAATTTACTTTCTTGAGTCTATAATTTTTACACAAGTGACCCTTCTTTCCGTAATTCCAACACCTACAAATTGTGTGCCCTTTCAACTTGGATTTCGTCTGATCTCTCCCACCAGTACCCTGATCAGTAGATCTTCCTCTGACTATCATATCATCAGTTGTAGATTCTTCATGCATTTTTCTACGAGACTCTTCAATAAGCAATGTAGACATGGTTGACTCCATAGTAAGATCATTGCAGAGATTCATAATCAAACCATCCCATGAATTCGGCATCGAATAGAGCAGAGTGTGACCTTTTCTTCATTGTCAATCTTCACATCTACTACCGCCAATTTGCTAATTAGAGTATTAAATCAATTAAAATGTTCTTCGAAAGAAGATCCTTCATCTTCAAGTTGTATAGTTGTCATCAGATAAATATCTTATTCGACATCAATTTCCCTTCATATATATTTTGTAATTTATTACACAAACCTTTTGCAATAGTTTGATCGGACACGTTGAACAAAACCGAATCATCTAGATCAAGCAAATGGTCCACCATGGCTATTTGATTTTTCTCCTCAAATATCTCGTCTTTCATCTCCACAGACTTCTTCTTTTTTTTCTTGAATCGCAATTACACATCATTTATTCACCAACACTGCGTTCATCTTCAGTTTCCACAATGTTAATTGAATATATCAAACTTTGACACCTCGAATATGGTAAAATTCTATCCAGCCATCTGAAATACAATTAAAAAACAAATGCCAACACCAACCTTATGCTACAAAGGTTTCTCAACATTTGACTCCAATACCAATTGTTACGAAAAATGCCCACACATGATCAATGTAAGCGAGACCAAAATACAAAAGAAAATGGTCAAACAAAAGCCAAAAGTGTCAAAACCAAAACAAGAGACAAAAGGTACAAGAACTTACGTGATTCAATCATATGCTTACTCAACAAGGCAACAACACAGAGCTTTCTTCTTCACTAGAAATAAGAGAAATTAAAATACAAAGCTTACTTCTCTCTCACCCATACAAGGAATTCCACCCTAAGGAATACCCCAGAAGATGAACTATATGGAATACCCATCTCTAACTATGGCCCTTCTTATATGGACCATTACATAAAAGAGCATATAGCAAAGTGTAGAAAAACTACGCTTACTATACATATATACGGACATAATAGAGAGAGAGACGTGCAAGAGGTGGAGAGAAAGTTTGTCTCTTACTAAGAGACTTCACACGTCTCCACTGACATAACACACTACACTTTCTCTACCAGCTCACACTGCACTTGGATGGATGCCTTGAAAGACATCAATATTGGAAGATCCTAACTTTAGATCAATGACCAAACTAAAATGCAGGTCATATTCAAGGGATAAGAGTTAATAATCAAATTATTAAAATATTTTTTGGGAATGGCTTTGGTATGGGTCTCCATCCATAGTTAGGCTCATCATATAAACATTTTGGATAACTGAACATGACCCCAAATCCGACTAGTCTCGATATTTCTTAAAGCAATATGTCGGGATGTATTCTAATAAATCTCTTACTAAACATTTATTCAATTTTTCATGTTGACTCGAAGAAATGAAATATTTTCATATTTACGAATATGTAAAAATATGTTAAAAGAATCGAGTGATTAAAAAAATCAGCCTCTTTAGGAGTTTGGAAAGTAAATGGGAAAAAATAATTTCCAAGAAAACCATATTTTTCTTTTTATTGAGAAAATTTTCTTTTTGTGAAAAATATTTTCTAAGGTGTTTTAGTTAGTGTGAACCTAATTTATGTACACAAAGTTCAGTGAAGAACATTTTCATTCTAAAAAATAAAAAATAAAAAAGACACCAACACCATAGAAAAGTAAAGATTTTAAAAAGGTTAATATTTTTAGGCTCCCACAATACCCATAACATGAATAATTATTGTTATTTCTCTCAAAGTGTTTACATGGATTTTATTTTTTTATTTTTTTTAATTATTTTTTGAGCTAGTTCTCTAAAATCACATTATTAAAGACTGTTTTCCAAACAGTGGAAAGTGCGATTTTCTTGGAAACTTTTTCCAACTAATTGCTTTCCAGTGCTCCCAAACAAGCTCCATCAGTGCAACTGATGCACAGTGGCCCACACCATGTGTATGACATCCACCCATCTAACAGATTGCCCCACCATAAAGATGACAGATCACAAAACTCAACTGATCTACTTGTCAGTGGTTCACACGTGTACCTTCATCCATATGTCAGTTGCCCACTGTTTTTTGCCTTGTGGCCTACAGCATGAGTGATCTGTTTGATTTTTGCATCAGGTGTCCTTTTGCGGTGGGCCCACCTTTTTTACAAGTTGTATGTTTACACAGCTGCCACGTTGACATTTGCGTGTTGGTCATAGACCTCTCATTACATATTCATTGTTAGCTATGTTTGTGGTCCACTTGGAATTTCCATATTAATATTAAAAGAACAGTAACAACCGATCACATACAACTGGCTGCATGGTAACTTAGGTTGCAGCATCATCTTTCTCATGAAGTATCATTTGTTCGTGACATCTGAGCCATCTAAATGGTGGGTCCCGTTGACGAAATCAATTGTGTTGGAAATTAGACTGATCCACTCATTTGGTGGGCCACACCTGTACATTCAGTTAGACTATTGGTTACCATTTGATTTCGATGGTCTAGCCATCCTGGTGAGTGAATCAGCCTGATTTCTACCCCATGTGATCTCCATCGGTTTTTAAGATCACATTCGTGTGGTTTCCCGCGCATCTACGTGCAAGCTCAAATGCCAATATGGCACGTGTCTGTACATAACAGATGGATGGCAATAAAAGGGTCCGTGCTCCAGTGGTACTGATAGTACCGGACGCCATTTGGATAGGGACCCAACACCAACCAGCTAGCTGGTGTCAAAGCTATGTGGACCCCACCATGATGTATTTGTATTATCCATGCTGTCCATCCGTTTTTTCAGTTTATTTAAGGGTATGAGCCTAAAATAATGTAGATCCAATTTACAGGTGGACCACGCCACAGGAAAGAGTGTTGATTGAACGTTCACCATTAAAAACTTCCTAGGGCCCACTGTAATGTTTATTTTTCATCCAACCCGTTGTTAAGGTCACACGGACCTGGATGAAGGGAAAACACAAATATCAGCTTTATACAAAAATTCTGTAGCCCCCAAAAAAATCTCAACCGTAAGCATTTAATCCCCACTGTTTCCTATGGTGTGGTCCACCTGAGATTTGGATCTGCCTCACTTTTGGGTTCATGACTTAAAATGAGCTGGCAAAATGGATGGATGGAGTGGGTAAAACACATACATAATTGTGGGCCCACAGAGCTTTGACACCAACTAGCAAGCTGGTGTGGATAATTTTATTAATTATATATATGGTTATTTACAGTAAAGAACATTTTTTCTAAACAAACAAGTTAAAATATAGGAAAACTACTCCTTTAAAAGTCATATTGTGCATCAAGCAATCTATTTCGGAGAGAGAAATCTAATGTATCTTGTTAGCTTAGTCATCGGAAATGAGGTTGACTAATGAAACCTGACAGCATTGGAATTTCTTGTGCCTTCGACACAGACGATCCACACTCAATTACAATTAATTTATAAAGAACTTATATATTGATCGAGTTTGGGTTGGGTCGGGCTACCTAACGGCATTGGAATGTCCCGTGCCTTCAACATAGACAATCCACACTCAATTATAATTAATTTATAAGCAACTTATATATTGATCGAGTTCGGGTTGGGTCGAGCAACCCGAGACCTCAACCCGAGCCCAACTCAAGTTTTATCGGGTTGACGTTTGTATGGCCTAAGCCCGAGAGCAATCCCGATACATCATGCCCAAGCCCAACCCAATGTCAGGTCGGTCACGGGTCGGTCGGGTTGAACCCGCCCAACTTTCAGCCCTAGTTACTACTGTAAGCTTATAGTGGTACACCTAGGGGTGTCAATGGGCTGGGCTCGGGCTAAAAAATTAGATTTTTGAATAGGGCTAGCCTGAAGGCCCAGCCCAAAACAGTTAAAAATCCAGTCCAAGAGCGACCACACGCCGGGCCCAGACTACGTACACTGGGCAGATGTGGAGCCCATGAAGGCCCATTATCATCTTATATTCCCCCATGTGCCCAAAATCAGCTTGATCCAATACTCATATATGCCACAGCACAGGGAACGATGTTCGAGGGAACGCTCACGCTTCATTTACACAGGGGCCTACCTGAATTTCAAGATGACGAGATGAAGGGTCAGGAATGGTTTGGATTTCATATACACATGTTTAGGGATTACTATAGCAATTCCCTTTTAATTTGAAGTTAATAACTCTGACATGTTTTCATTACCATGCATTTGCATACCCCTGATCGAATGGCTAGGATGATCTTATTGTTGCAATCTTCGCCATTTACCCCAACTATATAGTGGGGCCCACTTGATGAAAAATCCTGATCACCAGATCTCATGCCCCAACTACAGTGAGACCAGATGAAGTGGACGGCTAAGATTTTTTTTTTCCCAATTCAAGCCATTTAGATGTTGGGAAAATCGTGGATTGCGTACTAACTCATTAGGCTTTTATCGTACCGAGTAAACTCTATCGGGCCTACGTGAATGTATGTGGTTTATCCACACCGTCCATCCGTTTTTTCAAACTCATTTTAGGGGTTGAGCCTAAAATTGAACCATATCCAAAGCTCAAATGGACCACACCACAGGAAACAGTGGGAATATTTCCACCGTTGAAACCTTCCTAGGGCTTATAGTATGTTTATTTGTCATCCAACTTGTTAATAAGATCACAAGGACTGAGACGAAGGGAAAACACAAATATCAGCTTGATCTAAAACTTCTGTGGCCCACAAGAATTTTTCAAGGGTAGACATTCACGTCACACTGTTTCCTGTGTTGTCTTACACTTGAGCTTTGG
Source organism: Magnolia sinica (assembly GCF_029962835.1). NCBI lineage: Eukaryota > Viridiplantae > Streptophyta > Magnoliopsida > Magnoliales > Magnoliaceae > Magnolia > Magnolia sinica. Next base: position 93,705,686 of record NC_080578.1, read on the forward strand.
ATATACTTTGTTTTTTGTCTCAAGCCCTAAAATTATATGGTAAAATGGATGAACGGAGTGGATAAAATAAATAAATCACGGTGGACCCCACAAAGTTTGAGTTACTCAGTACGGAATCACGGCTATCCTCTACTTTCCATACCGTGTCCTCACCATGAAGAATATCTGTGGCGACAATCAGGCCGGTCTACTCAAGAGTAGGGGCGTACACGAGTCAATCTAGGTGGGCTCAACCCGGCCCGGCCCGGTCACCAGCCAAACTCAGCCCGAGCCTAGCCCAGCCTGTCAGCAGGCCAACATATCATCCAGAACTTGGCCCGGTCAGCAATTGGGCGAGTTCAGGCCAATTTCGTACCTTATAACAAGTTTTGGGCGAAGGTGTGCTAATGTAGAGCGGGTCACGGACAGTTACATGGCCAAGATGGATCAAAAAAGGCCCGGTCGACGACAGAAGTGATCCGGACCATCGAACCTTAAATCGGGTGTATCTTACAATCCGGAATGAGTTACCTGACGTGAAATATATGATTTTGGGGTAGAACGAGCTACTGAAGCCAACCAACCCCGCTATACCTGGTTGCACAGCCCGGAATTACGAAAAACCCCTGGATCGACGGTTGTTTCCCTGTTTTAATTTCGTTTTTACTATAAATAGTAAGTTTTAGTTTGATTATAATTCTCCATCCGTTGGGCTTTAGGAGTTGCGCCCAACGTGAAAAGAGCTTAGAATAATTAGGAGAATGGTTTGGTGAAGCCAAATAGGACACTTACTATTTTTGGCCGAAAACCTTGCGCACTAGTAGACATCACGACCGTCTATAAATAGTAAGTTTACTATTTATAGTAAGTCGCGGATTCTAGGAGTTTGAGTTGTAGTTTGATTTTGATTTCTTTCCCATTGCTTGGTACCCCTATTTAAAGGGTTGTGAACTCGTTTTTATTCATCAATTAATCAATTTTGAATTTATTAGAATTTATTTTTATTTTCTGCTTTCTTTCCTCGTGGATTCGAGAAGTCTCTGTGAGGAGTCCAGAGAAGCTCCGTGGATTCGGAGTAGTTATCCTCATCACGTTCATCCCTGCATCACGTGCTAATGGCCAGACCCACCAAATGCATGGCCTGGATCTTTCACACGTGTGCCAGGCAGGCAAATGCTCTGTTATGAATGTCGCTGTGGTCTATCCTCGCTCCAGTATCTTTGACAACTCTGATTGGCTGGACAGAATTTCTCAATTGGATGGTCGGCGGACTACTAAAAGTAGTGCTCAATAATTGAAGACTTGTTTTGCACCCCGTCCCCGGCCACTAGGCTCAAGTGTTGTGTGGTCCGATGATCTGAACCGTCCACGTTATACACCCCTTCCATGTCGGCCACCATTTAAAAAATACATTGAAAGTATGGTTGCCGCACCATCACTATCGGTAGACGAATTTAGAATAATGAAAAGAAAATTTTCAACGGCTTGCGTTCTAACTCTTAAAATCAAAGGTTAAGATTATTGCTAATGGGTGGTTGTTAAAAAATAACTTATTTATTGGAGTAAAGAAAATATAGACGGTTCATAGAAATAGGACCTGTGGACACATTTCATTTTTAGCCGTCCAATAAATGTCCACTAATCCGATATCTAGATTATCGAATAAGCTTAATTTTTTACTTCTTATACATCTCAAGCTGGTTAAAATAATTGGACTGTTTAATTTAACTATGTATATGTCACGTGTGCATTTTATAAGTGCCTGCGTATCATCCATCACACACTGCGAAGTATTAAAGTTTTTCTTTTAAAAGAGGTCGCAATTTATGTGGACGGGAAGCCTTTCTCAACTCCCATTCTCTTCTTCCTGCTCTCTCCATCTCTACGCCGCAAAACAAGCAATGGCAAAACCGTAAATCCCTCCTCTCTCTCTCTCTCTCTCTCTCAAGGTCGATAGATGGCTTCAACGGTTGCAATTCAACCTCCGTCCTTTCTATACCGTGGAAAAAGCACCATTTTCAAAAATCTCAGGAAATCTCCGGTCTTCTCGGTAATATATATATATATATATATATATATAACCACTTGATCGAGTCGGGCCGGGTCGGGCTGAGTCGGGCCAACTCGTGTCAGGTTTTGAGCCTAGTCGGGGCCGAATTGGGACCTATCCGGAAGAAAATGGGCCGCCCCAACCCCAATTCAGATCCGAGTCAAGCTTTTTCGAGCCGAGTCGAGCGAGTTAACTGGGCTAGCCCGGTTCATGTACAGCCCTACTCAAGAGAAAGGCCAACCAGCCTTTTGAGTGGACCAACCTGATTTGTAACTGAGTTTCATGGTGGGTCCCGTCCTTTGCATGGTCCAGATCACATGCACATGCAATGCATGAACACCCATCGAATGTGAAGTTTACATGCAACGCAGGGTGGATAATAGGGCTGGGCTTTCGGGCCAGGTTTGGGCTGGAAGACTGGCCCTGGTTAATAAACGTACCGGATTCAGACTTCATTTATGAGAATGAAAAGTTTGGGTTAAAAAACAACAATGCCTGCATGTACACACCTATATTAGGGCTGTCAATTCGCCTCTCTAAGACTTAATAAAATCAAATTTTTGAATAGGCCTAATAGTCAGGCCCAACATGAACGGTTCAAAATCCATGTCAGGCCCAACATGATAGGGCACCCTTGAAACTCTATGGGCTCAAATTTCCACGTGAGACAAAACTCTGGTGGGCTATAGCAAAGAGAAATACGGATCAAGGAGAAAACTATTTCCATTTGCCATGGACATTTGTTCGCCAACAAAGGATAGTCAACGAGTGTGACTTATCCATGTCATCCATCCTTTAGTCCAAGATATTTTAAGACATGAGTAGGGTTGTACACCAAGTTGAACCGAGTTGAGCTGGCCTCAGCTTGACTGGGCTTAGCCACTAGCGAACCCTAGCTCGAACTCGGCTCGGCTCGGTCCTTGAGTCTAACTGGCTGGCTTGGCTCGGTTCAGTCAGTAGCATGAGCCACTTCTGCGGCATTTTCACAAACACATGTAGTGCACTTTTAATTTTTCACTGTATGTAAAACAACAATAGCTGTTGACAAGTATTTCATCAAACACCTTGTAGGCAACATTAAGATCAAGGAAAAATGATATTTGTTTCATATACATACCTTCCTTGCCACTAGCCGACACTTCGTTGAGTCATTTCATCAAATACTTGGTGAGCAACATCAATATCAGAGTAACCGAGTCACCGAACTAGTTTGATCCGAGTTCGATTCGAGTTGGGGTTCGATTCGAGTCGAGTCAAGCTCGAGCACGGTTTAAAAAATTTTCAAGTTCAAAAAATCAGCTCGACTCGGCTCGAACTCAGCTTCAAACCAAGTTAAACCGAGCTTTTTCGAGTCGAGTCGAGCGAGCTAACTCAGTTCGTGTACACCCCTAGACATGAGCTAGGAAATGAGACAGATCCAAAGCTCAGGTGAATCACACCACAAGAAACACAGGTCTTAAAGATGTCCACTGTTGAAAGTTGTTTCTGGCGTTTCTCATCTAAGCTGTTCATGAGGTCATGGAGACATGAATAAAGGGACAACACAAATATCAGCTTCATCCAAAACTTCTAAGATCCCAACAAAATTTCGACAATAGTCATTCAATTTCCATTATTTACTATGGTTTGGTCTACTTGAGCTTTGGATCAACTTCGTTTTTTTTACTCATGTCCTGAAATGAGCTGGCCAAAGGGATAGACAGTCTAGATAGGCCGCATACATCACAGTTGGTCCCACAGTTTTTTACTTTTTGGCCTGGGATTGGAGTAAAAAAAGGCAGCCTCTCAACATCACACAGGGAATGCTATTGTAATTAGGGATGTAAAGAAAATGTAAGGCTGTTTCTAGGCTTCAAAAGAGGAATGAGCCTGGGTCGGACTGGGTTTAGTACAAGTCCGACGGTCCACTAGCTTTGGCTGGGCCGGAGTACTCGTGCCTGAAAACTTAAGCCTGATGTAGGGCTACCCATGGGCCCATTTGGATGTACATCTTGCCAAAGGGGTTCCTGCAGTCCCTTTTTTCTGTCTTAACATTTCATGACTTGTCTTATCAAAATCAAATCATCTGACTGGTTTTCGTGGGCTTTTTTAGCATCCTCTTCAATAATTGGAGACCAAATGAGGGTTTGTGAAATTGCATCCAGACGCATGAAGCAACATTAGGGTTTGGCTTGAAACGGTGTCAAGCTGTCAAAAGGCTCTTTTAAGGGTGCATCCAAATGAGCCCTAAAGGTTGTTTTGAACTCGACCTCAATTCGTATTGTATGTTTGGATGCACATTTGCAAATCCCATCTGATTATCAACTAATCAAAAATTAAGTGCTAAAAAACCTACTTACTGAAAACCAATCAAATTGATTTTCGGTGAGTCTGACCGATTCGGTGTTACTTTTTAATACTTGTGTCCAAAATGCTCAAGTTGGATATTTGCATATTTGGGCTTGGGCCCTTTAGCTGCCTCAACAAAGATCCATTGATTGGTAAAGGTGGCAATGGGTGGGCCAGCCCGACGAGCTAACCCGGTTTTCAACTGGATCTATTAGCTAGGCTCATGGGTGAGGCTTGGACCTGGCATGCAAGACCCGAGCATTTTTTAGGCCGCACTTGGGCTCAAGTCAATTAGCCCAATCCAGCCTGACTTAATATTACATCTTATATCCTACAAATATGCCATTTCAATCCTTAATAATGCAACCCATGCATCTTGAGTCAATAGACCGTTGATTCCGTTCTTGTAAGTGTTTATTTCTTTGTGCATGTGTGGCCCACTCGATCGACCGATAAATTCCAAACATTCATGTGAGAAAGTAGGATTTTCATCAATTTACTGGGTCAGGCCTTGTTTGATGGCCCACCTAGCTGGGCTAAGAGTTCGGCTTAGTGGGCCGGTGCAAAATCAAGATTTAAAGCATTAGCTGAAGCTTATACCCAGTAGGGGATGACTCGGCGAGAATCACGCCTGACTAATACATATTGGTTTGTGCAGGCGAGTCGCACTGAGTTACCTCCATAAGACTCGTCTAGACGTGTGGTTGTTGCTAGTTATGTGGGGCCTACTATGGTGTTTTGCCTTAAAACTATCCGTCCATTATGTGGGCCTTTTTAGGTGTGGGCTTGAGCCCAAAAACTAGGCAAATCTGAAATTCTTGTGGCAAGATGGCGAACAATGGGAGAGGATGCCCACTATAAAAAAAATAAATCTGATTGAGTGCAGGGGCCACTGTAGTGTTCATATTCCATCCAACCCGTCCATAAGGTGAGTCTCACCTGGATGAACGGATATATAAAAAATTAGGATGATCCAAAACTTAGGTTGGCCACATGGCTTGAATTTGAATGTTTGGGTAAGTTTTTACATTGTTTTCCATGGGGTCCGCTACCTGAGTTTTGGATCAGCTTGATTCTTGGTTCCTTACGTGTTCGTGGAGGGTCTCACCTGATGCACAGTTTGGATGCCACACACGCACCACTGTGGGCCCACAAATAACTCAAGCTCATGGTGAGTGATGTTGGGGGTCAGAGCTGCACACGAACCGAGTTAGCTCAGTTAACTAGCTCGACTTGACTCTGAAAAGCTCGATTTGACACGGCTCAAACCTGGGTTCAAGCTGAGTCGAGTTGATTTTTTAATCTCCAAAAAATTTCAAGCCGAGTCCAATCTAGACCAAGTTAGAATCGACTCGGAACTTGACTCGAACTTGACTTGGTTCAAATCGATACAGCTCGGATCAAGTTCACTTAATATAAATATTTTGTAAATATTTACATTTAAATAAATTATATATTATATATATTATATTGTATCTGCATTAAAACTTCTAAAATCTAAACTCGAACTTAATTTGTAGGCTCGAACTCGGCTCGAAAGATTGAGATGAAACTCGGCTCAAGCTGTTAACTGAGCTGAGCCGAGTTTGAGCTTAGGTAGCCTGCTGGCCGAGCTGAGCTGTGCTGATCAAGCTCAACTCAATTCAGCTCGTGTACAGGTCTACCAGGGCCACTGCTTTGAAACTTGACATTGAGACTTGAGTTTTTCATGAAATGGGACAACTCATGTGGAGGGCTGACATAGAGGAATATAGACAGTTGTTCTGAATTCTGATCCATGGATGGTCCATTCTCAAAAGACCTGGCGACTCAGATCAACTCATCTAGCCCTGAGTCAAGTCATGACTCATCCAAGTCTGGGTTGAACCCCCTAATGCACCCGAGTTTGAGCATCGAACCGGATTGGGTAATACCAAGTTCGAGCAGTTCAGACAAGTCGTATTGAACTGGTCCGAGTCTTAAACCATGGATCCAAATCGGTTGAATAAAATAGTTTTTGTATTTCTCTTCTTAACATCTGTTGCCCACAATCAAATGCAACATATGAGTGTTCTGGATCACATCCCATGGGCCCCACTTGTCAGAGTTGAAAATAGGCCCAGATCACTGGCCAGACCTGCACAAGCCTTGCCACGGTAGACCTCATAGGCTTAAACTATTGATCTTATAGATGCTAATATAGATAAACCATACTATTGGTCTAAAATTCAGCTACATGGTACACAAGTAAGATTTGCAAGTGTGGCGCCGGAATTGATTAAGGTCCAGTTCAAACCAAAACCACCTACCCCTGGCATCAAAATCAAACAATGCTTAATCGAATGTCCCCATATGATGAGGAGCCGCGGTAAGAATTTTATAAGGTGGGCCTTATTGATCAACGGTCTGATTTGTTCTAAGGGTTGGATGTATACCAGTGAGCCCCACTAAGTTGTGATACATTCATAAATTCGTGTAAGGGGTGGAGTGCTACAACTACGATACACACACAGCAGTCTGGATGAACTAGGATTGTCAAAATCGTGTGGAACCATAGTGAGAGAAGTTTTGATGGGTTTTAAACTCCTCTGCCCTCTGTATTATAAAATAAGGCTGGGTCCCTAATCTAACACCACGACAGAAGCTTTAGCCCCATCGTATCTTCTCTAAAGAGGTATTAAGGAAAGGAAGACTCCGGCATTCACATCCGACGACTTACAGCAATGGCGTCTCGGCAAGGCACGCCTTCTTATTCTTACTGATCTCCATATTCGATGCATAGTAAGGTCTTACAATTCTGCATAAAGACTTACAGCCGCCACCTCTTTCATTAGCCAATATTTAGATACGGACTTGCATGACTGTTGTATTTCTATGTTGTTATGTTCCGAACTTGTTTTATCTTTTCTCTTTGCAACTTTCTCTTACAACACATGCTTCCAAAATCTCCTAGATTGGAGCTTATATCCATTAAATCAAAAGTCTGGATTGTTGTTTGACCCACTTGTCCAAACATGGAGCTCATATATACTATGGATATCCTCCACTTGATGATCCACCCATATAGCCATTTTGGTTCTAAGATCGATTTACTGAACCGGATGGTTCTTGTTGGTGTGGTTAACCTTTAATGGGTAGCCCCTATTATTAGACTACCATGTTGTCATTATTTGTATGGAAATTTCTAAATAGTACATCGTTAATATGTTATTAACACCCCAGTACTTTTTTAATTAAGTTTTCAATTAATTACTTCATTAATCAAGTTATTGTCAACCAGGTGACTAATGGTAGGTCCATTTAAAGTATGATTTTTCCTAAAATGATGAAAATGCCCACCAACAAGGAACCTTTAACCTGAATGGGGATTGCATGCAGTGCACCATGTGCCCAATATGATGTATGTGTTTAATCCACGGTCCATCCAATTTGCCAAATTATTTTGCTCATTAGCCCGAAAATAAGGCTAGATCCAAATCTCAAGTGGATCACACCACAGGAAACAGGTGATGAATTCCGGCCATTAAAAACTTCTTGCAGGCTACAAAAGTTTTAGGGATTTAATATTTGCTTTTTCCTTCATTCAAGTTAGTGTGTCCTTATCAACAGGTTGGATGGTAATGGTGGACCGCTGCAGCTACCTTATGATTAGAGTTGTACACGAAACGAGTTAGCTCAATTAACTCGCTCGTCTCGGCTTGAAAAGGTTCGACTCAATTCAAAATTGAGTTCGACACAAGTTGAGCTGATTTTTAGAGCTCAAAAAATTTCGAGCCAAGTTCAAGCTTGTCCGAGCTCGAATCGACTCGGATCAAACCCCAACTTGAATCGAACTCAGATCGAACCAATTCGATGACTCGTTTATTTTGATATTGATGTTTCTCACCAAGTGTTTGACGAAATGACTCAACAAAGCGTCGGCGGTTAGCGAGTAAGGTATGGATATAAGACAAATACCCTTGTATCTTGATTTTGATGTTGCGTACTGAGTGTTTGATAAAATACATGTAAATTGCTATTGTTGTTTTACGTACTGTGAGAAATTGAAGGTGCTCTCTATGTGTTTAAGAAAATGCCGCAAAGGCTCGATCTTGGCTCGAACTTGGCTCGAATTGGCCCAAGCCATTGACCAAATCGAGCCGATCTGGCTAGTCAAGCTTGAGGACTGAGCCGATCTGGCGAGCCAAGTTTGAGCTGGGTCAACTAGCGGCCGAGTCGAGTTGTGCCAAGCTCGACTTAGTTCAACTCGTCTACAACTCTACTTACGATCACAATCCGTAGTTATATACCTTGGCGATAGACGAAAATTAGGCTAAGAGCAATGAAAAGGTCCCTTCTACTTATCCAATAGTTGAAGATTAGAGATGTGATAATTACATTATCATAAGCTGGTAATTGCATTTCATGGAATCAATGACCCACTTATAAAGTATACTTATGCTAAGGAGATATAAGATTCTCATCTCGATTAATGCACTACGTAGGTTTTCCATCAAGTTTGTTTGGTCCACCGTTAATATCCACTATCCATCATATCAACCCAAGCTTTGATGTGTACTGTTGGTTATATTGGGCCCACCTTGGCCCTGTTTGCAATGTGAACTGTCCATTAGGTAGGGCTGCCTTCAATGTGGACTATCCATCATGTGGGCTCACCTTGAATGTAGGTTGTCCATCACATGGGCCTACATTTAATGTGGGACATCCATCATGAAGGCCCAACTTCGAAGTGGGTCGTCCATCAAGCGGGGCCTGCCTTAGATGTGTGTCATCATCATTAGGGGCTAACCTTCAATATGAATTGTCGTCATGTGAGGCCCACCTTGATATGGGTCATCTATCATGTGGGGCCACCATCGATGTCATTGTCCATCACATGGGGCCCACCTTTAATATCCACCACCCATTATGTGGCCCCACCTTCAATGTAGGTCATCCATCATGCAAGGCCCACTTTAGATGTGCATCATTTATAATCGGCACATTTGATGTGAATCGTCCATTGTGTGGGGCCAACCTTCAATGTTATTGTCCATCATGTAGAGCCACCTTAAATATCCACCGGCCCTCATGTGGAGCCCACATTTGATATGGACCGTCCTGAGTGTGAGCCCCACCTTTCATGTGAGTCGTCCATTATGCGGAGCCCACTTTGGATGTGGGCTATTCATCAGGGGCCTACTTTTGATCTAAATGATCCATCATGTGGGCTCACCTTGATGTCAGCCATCCATAATGTGGGGCCCACCTTTGATGTAGATTGTCTATCATGTGGGCTGCACCTTTGATATGAACCAGCCATCACACGGGGATAGAGGGGTGGAAAAGTTAAAATTTGAAAAGCAAAAAATAATACGTGTGAGGAATGAGTAACTTTCATCACCTAGGTTACTTTCATGGGTGACTACCAAAATAATTTAAAAGAATTTTAAATAAAATTATTAAAAATAAAAAAAATTAATAACTTATTAACTTATGTAAGTAAATTTTTTTTTAAAAAAAAAAAAAAAAAAGAAGAAGAAGAAGAAGAAGAAGAAGAAGATTTACTTATTGGGTGGATCCAAACGGCCCTAAGATTGTATATGGGATCCCATGGATTCAATTATCCAAGCCATTGATCGGATGGACCCATTATGGATGGAACATGCCTCCAAATCTCCAAAATTGGAAGATCCCAGCCATTAAAGAGACTCTTTTTTTTTTCTTTTTTTTTTTTTTTGACTCACAATTACATCCATGATGAGGGCACCAGATCAACGGCTTGGATAAACTAACAATTGTCCCACATGGACAACCTCAATGCAAAATAGGAGAGCTCAATTTTCATTTGAACTTGGCCTCTTATTTATAAATTTATACATCTAAACACCAATCCAGAACATCCAAATCGTAGGACTCAATGTAAATGAGCAAAGACCCAGGATGGTCTAATCGGATGATCTTAACCGTTCAATTTCTTAGCCATCAAACGACCTAGAAAGAAAATAGCCAAAACTCCCTACTCAATAGGTAATCTAGCCAATGGAGTTTGCCACTTTTGTTTTCACTCAACTAGCGTAAGTGCTTTATAAAAGAGTGCCAAACTCATATGACTTTTGAAGCGTCCATCATATCTGATGTCGGTGTATTTTAAAATAAGTTGAAGCTTTTGTTACCTCTGGTAGAGAAATTGACCACTGTAGATGCCACCTTTTGCCCATCGTCTTTTCAATGCACTCCCAAACATTACTTTTTCTAAGTAAACCATTCTGTACGGACACACTATTTGCAGAGGAAAATATGCTTGCATTCACACCTCTAGCTACGGATTATATCCGTAGCTAAATGTATTTCGACACAGTAAAGATATTTTCGACTGCAATAGTGTGTCCCTCCATGATAGTTTACTTTAGGAAAGTAATGTTTGACAGTGCGTTGCAAAGACGCCGGTAAAAGGTGGCGTGTACAGTGGTCAATTTCTCCCGCTTTTAAAGGGTATGGATTGGCTACTCCCCCTGCCACTAACCCCTAGGCTGGCAGTTGATGCTCTGTGGGGCCCACCATGATGTATATGTTTCATCCATGCCGTTCATCCATTTTTACGGACCATTTTATGGCTTAATCCCAAAAATGAGAGGGATATAAATTTAAGGTGAACCACACCACAGGAAAACAATAGTGATTAGATATTCACCATTAAAATACTCCTAAGGCCCATGTACTGTTTATTTGACATCCAATCTGTTGATTAGGTCATAAAGACCTAGATGAAGGGAAAAAACAAAGATCAGCTTGATCCAAAACTTTTATGGACCCCAAAAGGTTCGTAATAGTCGACATTCATTCAACATTGTTTCCTTTAATGCTGTACATTTGAGAATGAGATATAAATAATTTTTGGTCTCATATCCTAAAATGATCTAGAAAAATAGATGAACGGAATGGATGAACCACATACAACATGGTGGGCTCACAGAGCACCGAGCGATTGGCTGGTGGCACGGGGAATAGCCAGTCCGCTCCCCTTTGAAAGCCATATTGTTACTTTTTATACTTTCCAGGGAGATGGATTGGCTACTCCCCCCCTCCCCACCCTCCCCCTCATGAGCCCCACCATGATTTATGTGTTTCATCCATTCCGTTCATCCATTTTTACGGATCATTTTAGGGATTGATATAAAAAATTATAGGGATACAAATCTTAGGTAGACCACACCATAGGAAAAAAATAATGATTGGATATTCACCATTAAAATCCTCCTAAGGCCAACTGTACTATTTATTTGACATCCAATCTGTTGATTAGGTCATAAAAACCCAGATGAAGGAAAAACAAATAAATATCAGCTTCATCCAAAACTTTTATGGCCCCCGGAACTTTTTTAATGGTCAACATTCATTCAACACTTTTTCTTCTAATGTGGTCCATTGAGATTGAGATATACCTCATTTTTTCTTTCATATCATAAAATGATCTATAAAAATAGATGGACGGCGTGGATGAAACACATAAATCATGGTCATGTCCACGGAGCACCGACCATCAGTCAATGGCTACTTGCAGGGAATAGCCAATCCGTTTCAACTTTCCAGACGTTGAGAAAGGATGCGGATTTACTGCGAAAAGCCTTTGGCGGGAAGTTCCTGCGCTGGAAATATAGGTGGGGCCCACTGTGATGTTTGTGAGAAATCCATCCCGTCCATACGATTTTTTGAGATCATTTTAATAAGTGAGGACAAAAATGAGATAGATCCAATACTCAAGTGGGCTTCACTGAAGGAAAAGGTGGGTAGGGAAATTCCTACCGTCGAAAACTTCATGGGGTAGACAGTTATGTTTACATACCATCCATGCCGTTCATAACGTCATTCCTACTGAGATGAACTGAAAACACAAATATCAGAATGATTCAAAACTCCTTTGGCCACACAAATATTTCAACTGTGGACGTTCAATCCTCATGTTTTCGGCCCACTTTAATATTGGATCCGTCTCATTTTTTTATCCCATGTCTTAAAATGATCTCAAAAAATGTATGGACGAAATGGATTTCTCACAAAAATCACGGTGGGCCCCCTTAGGTTTCTAGCACAGGAATTCACACGCATAATGCACGCACACGAGCCTGGCCTGACGGACGAGCTGACTGATGAACATATTGGACTCTGTTTGGCTAGTGGTTGGTGTTATGTAATTCCACCGTGTGTTTTATCCATGCCATCCATCTATTTTTCCAATGTTAAAATAGAGGTTGATCCTAAAAATGGGGCAAATCTAAATCCCAGATGGATCCCAAAAACAGTACCGATTGAATGTTCATTATTAAAAACCTCATAAGGCCCGTTATAATATTTATTTGACATCCAACCACTTGATTAGGTCACACCCACCTCAATGAAGGGAAAAAAAACAAATATCAACTTGATTCAAAACTTTTGTGGTCTCCAAAATGTTTTTAATTGTAAGTATTTGATCAACACTTTTTTCTTTGATATGGTCTGCTTGAGACTTTGACCTGACTCATTTTTAGGCTCATACTATAAACTTTTGTGGTCTCCAAAATGCTGACTACTAGCCATCGGCTAGTAGCAGGGTCACTAGCGAATCCACATCCATACATATTTGAGATTGTCAAATACTCTAGGCAACAATTTAAACGGGCCATACTCACTGATCGGACGGACTTGGATTGGTTGGCTCAACACCACCCAGCTAGCTGGTGGATGGGCCCCAATATGACGTATGTGTTTGATCCATGTGGACCATTCATTTTGCGAGCTCATTTTAGGACATGAACCCAAAAATAAAGCAGATCCAAAGCTTAAGGGCGTGTTTGGACGGGCAGATTACGTTGGAGTAGAGTGGAGTAGGAGGGATAGGGTTCTCGAATCTCATCCCGTCCTTCTGCAGGTCTGTTTGGGCGGCGTGTGTTTGACGACGGATGTGAGGTGTCGCTAGATTTGAGAGAGGATCTGCTGGATTGCGAAATCCCACCGAGTTGAAATCGCGCCTCTTCGCTATCCCTTCTCGATCACATCCCATGCCCGTCTATAGTTCAGCGTACGGACTGCGGGATGGGATTTCACAGGCTTTTGATTTGGCGGGAGAGATGCTGGGGGTAGGGTTTCATTTTGGTGCGAAATGGGGTTTATAACAACCACCATCAGGTTGCGATGGTCGTCTTCATCGATCGGCTGCCATTGCGAGCTGACGGTCTGGTCAGGCTGAGGTAGGTCTTCTTCCTTGCACAGTGAGCATGAAACGCCCTTCTGTACTGTCCATGGGTCTTGCATATTTCAGATATTGATGGTTTTTGTAGCGTCCGAGAGGGCCATGAAGGGTTTTCATGCATCTGATGTAAACCTATCATTATCGTCGAAACAGGCCCTCCAATATGGAGTTGGCATGTCTGGCTGGCTGTGATGGCTTCTATTCCAGGTCTGATATACATGTGCAGTTGGATTTCTTCTCCATATGTCCAATCTACCCTGTTTTTATTCTTATTGCTCTTATCTTTCTTACAAAAATCTGATAATGGAGGTCACCGCATCGTCTCATTCTCTTCACTTTCTGTTAACTCAGATGGATGAGATGTCGTTGTGGAATGGCCGTGTGGGGTTTCTTCTATATTGATTCTCAGGTTCAGACATTATGGATTCAGATTATAAAATGTCCTGGCAATAGCATGATCCATGAGGTTTTGGGTTCTTTGAATATATATGAGGAATTTGACTCCCTCTGAGATTTCTTCGGTTTTGTAGATCTCAAATGGTATATAATCTACTAATTTATGTACTATTTGCCATAGATTGTTTATTTGAGAATCTCTTTTTACTATTTGGAGGTGTTACATTCGTAGATCTTAGATGGATCTACTCTAGTTGGTTTTCATTGGAATCGAGATATGAATTTCTTTTATGGATACGTATGTTAACCACTATTTGATCAATGCTATCTTTATTTGCAGATCCTTATTCATGCGTATCTTCTTTTAAATTAAATGAGATGAAAATTTTCTTCTCGTTGAATGTATGCCTAGAATTTTTCTTGTTTTTCGCATTCACTTTAGACTGTGGATTTTCTCAGAATATCTTTGTATGTTTTATCATCTATTATAAATTTTCCTGTTTGTTACACTTGTCCTTGTTTTCTGCTTTACTGTTTCTCAAAATGTGGGTCTATCGATGCTTACTTTCATATTGTGTGGAATTTCATCTAATATCGACTGATGACTCATCCGAATATGTTTGAATGTTTTGTCATTTGGGTTTTCTTCGAATTACATAAGGTGAAAATTTGTCTTCCTCTCTACAATTTTCTGACGAAATATGTGGCTTTTGCTTCATGTATTATTATTAATTTCCTTGGAAAGTTATTGTGATTGAATCTCATGTGTCGAATAAACTTCTTATTCAATCTCATTCTGTTCTCCCTATTACTAGTCAGTCCAAATGGATTTAGTAGTTTTAGTTTCCTTTGAATCAAGTTTTGAAATTTCATTTAAATTATATATATGAATCTTCGGTTACCAAATCTATCTTCGTTGTTGATCATCTGTGGATTCTGTTAAGTAAATTGTAGTGAACTCGTATATTAGGCGGAATGTATTCTCAGTAAATTTCCAGTATTACATTCCCTCCCATCTACCGTATGGCATGGGATGATGCTGGTATTTTCCACTTAAGGTAAATTTGTCAAGTGGGTTGTGTGTGCAAAGATTCTTACGTATCCTGTTCTTCACATTCAGTTTGGATATGGAAATTGTTGCTTAATCCATATGGAGAGTTGTTCTGTGCTCTTCTAGTTGGCGTCAGTGTCATTTTTCTTGCTATCCTTGTAATTTTTAAATTCTGGCCCAACATGGATGACTGTAACTCTTTATATGTCACTTGTTTCTTTTCCTCTCTTTTTCCCGCACAACTTATGTGTTTGACATTGTCTTTTCTTTCTCATGTTTTCATACTTTTTTCGACTGCCATATATTTTTTGGAATCTATCTGTATCACACCATTGTCACATGATGTGGTCCATGCAGATACGTGCACATGTTCCATGGTGATAGTGATATTGTTTGAATAAACTAGATATTAACAGCATTGATGAGACATACATCGGTGGGCCCCAGACAATTTTATGACCCGCACAAGCTATAGGAATGTCAAGGTAAGCGATGGGACTTGCTACTCCCACTGACACCAAGCACAAGCTGTTGGTTGGTGCTTTGTGGGACCCACCACAATGTATGTGTTTCATCCATGACATCCATCCTCTTTTGCACATCGTTATACAGTGGGATTTTAAAAATTACATATATCCAAAAAATCATGTGGACCACATTACAGGAAACAGTGTTGAATAAGGGTCAACCTTTGGACACACCAATGGGGTCCACATGCAGTTAATATTCTTTGATATCTGTGTTTTATATTTCCATCTGGGCCTGTATGGCATTCATGAACAGATTTGATGTGAAATTTTCTGGTAAAATAATGGGCTTGTTACTATATCTTAATGTGGTGTGGTCCACCTGAGATATATAGCCCTCTAATTTTTGGGACAACGGTGTAAGATGATATGTCAAAATGGATGAAAGGCATGGATGAAACATTTACAT
This sequence comes from Magnolia sinica, assembly GCF_029962835.1. NCBI lineage: Eukaryota > Viridiplantae > Streptophyta > Magnoliopsida > Magnoliales > Magnoliaceae > Magnolia > Magnolia sinica. The sequence continues at coordinate 93,721,616 of NC_080578.1, forward strand.
CATGGTGTGGCGCCGAAAGCATAGACTGCCAGCCACGCGCTTGATGGCAGGCGTTGTATGCAATCCATCCATTGGCGCGAAACGGTTATAACTGTCCTTTCCAAATAACGTTAGCATGCCTGGCCAATCCCATGAATGGCATGCAATCCCATGCCTGGTCAAACACTATTTGTTGTTGCATTCCCCCAAGCCGTCTACTCGTCCAAACATGCCACTAGCTGGCCGCTGGATATAGCAATCCAGTGTGGATTGCATGTAATCCACTTATGCACTCATTTATGATCTTGGAAGCCATGCAATCCACCGTAATACAACCCAATCCCATCCAATCTGCCCGGCCAACCAGGCCCTAAGTGGACTACACCATCGGAAACCGTGAGAATTGAAAGCTTATCAATAAGAAGTTTTTGAAAAGCTTTGGATCAAATGATATTTGCGTTTTCCCTTCGTCCAGGTCCTAAACTTTAAGAACAGGTTGGATGCCAGATAAACATTACGGTGAGGCATTAAGAAGTTTTCAACAGTAGGTGTTGTGGTCCACTTGAGCTTTGAATCTGCCTTGTTTTTTTGTTATACTTTACGATAAGTGAGAAAAATGGATGGACAGCATGCGTAAAAACATATACTTCATGGTGGGCCCGTAGAGCTTTTCCACCAGCACGCTGGCTGGTGTTGGGGTCATCCCCCAAATTGATTCCTGATTGGACATTTGCAGCCATCCATTTGGAGTACTTTCTGGAAAGAAAATGGAACTTTATGAAAAGGTCACTTTAACCTCCTCACCAAGTCATGGATTGACGACTCACTGAGTTGGGTGTGACTCAGCGAGTCAATCTCAACTCGGAAACTTGGGACGATCTGGTTGGCCCAAATGAGGAGGCACTTGCCAGTGTCATATTCAATCAGGATGGTTCTTCCAATGGGCCCTACCGTGGGTGGAAAATGGTCCAAAATACTCAAACATGATTTGATCCTGGCCGTTTGAGGACTGGCCTTTATGCAAAAGGTACGAAAAGGAAACTGCCAATGGCGGACATTCAATGAACACAAGTTTAAAAAGAGCAATGGCTGGGATTGTCCGAATGGGTGTGATTTAAAAACACGCGGTAGATGGCTGGTCATGATTCAAACATCAATGGCCACGTTCAGCTCTACCGTATGATCTCTCGTTAAGGGCCCGTTTAGATACCGAGGAATAAGTTATTTTTTAACTTATGGTAAGTAATTAAGTTACTTTTTCAATATAAGTTAGTCTTGTAAAGATAGTTGTAAAAGTAATTTCTGTACTAAAATATACTTTATCTTAAAAAGGTTTTTAAAGCTTTTCAGTTTACATTTTATTACTTCTCTCTGGCACTTCAGACTCAAAAAGAGGTTCTCTTCACCACTAATCCATGTCAAAGGAGATTCTCTCTCACTGGCCATATCAAAGGAGGCTTATATGATGGATTGTCCACATTGAAGGTAGGGCTCACATGATGGATGGCCCGCATTGAAGGTAAGCGGTGCATGATGGATGACCCCATATCAATGTGGGCCCACTTAATGGATGGTCCACATCAAAGGTTGGCCTATAATGATAAATATGTCACATACAAAGTGGGTTGGTATGATGGAGGCCCAATTCAAGGTTGGGGCTACATGATAGAGGCGGGGTCTACATGATAGACAGTCTACATCAAAGGTGGGCTCCACATGATGGGCGATGGACATTGAAGGTAGGCCACACATGATGGATGACCCATATTGCAGTGGCCCCACATGATAGACCATCCACATCAAAGGCTAACCCCTAATGATGAAAGGCCCACGTCCAAGGTGAGCCCCACATGATGGGCAACTCACATTGAAGGTTGGGCCCACATAATGGGCAATTAATGATGATGGACCCTACATGATGGATGATCCACATCAAGGTGGGGCCACATGATGGACTGTTCACATCAAAGGTCGGCTCTAATGATGAATGGAACATATCCAAGGTTGGCCCTGCATTATAGATAGCCCACATGATGGATGGTCCACGTCAAAGGTGGGGCCCACATAATGGCAGTTGATATTGAGGGTGGGCTACACATGATGGACAATAACACGGATAGTCGGCCCCACATGATGGATGACTAACATCAAAGGTGGGCCCTACATAATGAACAATGCACATTAAAGAGTAGCTCCTAATGATGAATGGCCCACATCCAAGGTGGGCCTCGCATAATAGACGGCCCATATCAAAGGTGGGCTCACGTAATGAATTGTCCACGTCAAAGATTGTCCCCAAATGATGGACGGTGGATGTGAGGGTGACCAAGCTGATTGGAAGAATGATTGCTTATGATATTAGAAGCTAAATATATTTTTTTACTTTTTAGCTGATAAATAACCCGTTATATTTAACCGCTTGATAAGTAGAAATTGAGATAAGCTACTTATGACATAAGTAGCTTATCTTAAGCAATTTACCATCCAAACGCCCCCTAAGTGAAATAAGATAAGCTGATATCATCTATAACTAACTATTTAGGTGGCCTCAGTGGACGATCATGAATGCCACATGTACGGTAGATTATGGTCAACTTTCGTTAGGAGGCCGACTTGTGTAAGAGCTTTGGTAGTTTAAACTTAACCTAAAACCCAGAATGTGGGTCCCACCGTGATGTGTGCATGACATCCAATCCATTCACCATATGTGAAGCTCCCCAATGTTCTCTAAGAACCCAAGAACCATGCAGATTAGAAACTCAGGTGGGCCACACCATGCAAAATCATAACCAAAACATTTAAAATCACATGGCATGGTCCATTGGAGGATTGGACTTCCTTATTTTGGAGGGGTTCCATTCATCCTGGTGGGGCACATTATTTGAATGGATTGGATGGCATCTAAAACACGGTGGACCGTACACACTGCCAGGACGGTTTTTAATTGTGGATGTTCTCTCATCCCGACTACCTGGTATGTGGAGGCCTTATAGGCACCCCACCTGATATCATATGACCAACTGCACTGGAACTGAAATCCAAAAGGCCCCTTTATATGCTAACGGAAATCCAAAATCCATGGACACCCCCAGCCAATTAAAAGCTGCCGTATGGCACGGCACTTAAGGCAGTAGAACATTTGTACATGAAGATTTGAGAGCAACTAGGCAGCAGAAATCTATTTTTGGAGCTAATTTGGTTTGGCACATGTTCGCAAGAGCTCCAGTAACCAATCAAAGCATTGCAGGTGTTATTCCAACCCTTCACTATTTAAAAAAATAAAAAATAAAAAATAAAAATTGCCGTTAGCACAATTATAAATGCCTCTTTAGCCCTTCATTCCCAACAACTAGCCAACTAGATATGGAGGGAAGATAGAGTAAGGGCACGTCCTAGCCATGACCATAACCCACTTCATCCATTCCACCCACTGTACGTAGACCATATGCCTCATCCTAGCCATCAAGCTCGCCCAAGTATGTACTTGTAATAGATGTCTTAAATCAAGTTTGTTACTAGGTCTGACGATGTTATCGACAATCTATTCGATGTCACCTTTGATGGCATCGAACAGTTCTCGATCCCATCAATATCTTTTGGATTTTTTAAAATTGGTTACTGAACTAACTGGATACTTTTTTGATGCCATTGAGAATTTTCGAAAAATCATGTTTTATCTTTGGACAGTTGAGGTATTAATTCGATGCCATCGACAAGGCTTCGATGACATTGATGGATTCTACGTAGATTTTTCACATTTTTCACAAAACAATGAAATTGTGGGATTTGTTTCCAATTTCGTTTGAGATTCTTTCTAAGGCTATATATATGGTTATAAACGGGATTGGGAGGTATTTTAAGGGCTTCTAAATCGTCCTAGGGTTTTAAAGGGGTGTAGTAAGGGTGAGAATCAAGGTTGTTCAAATCAGGTAAGCTCTCTTTTTGTAATTTTTGCTTTCATAGTGATCATTTGTCGCTTTGTGCCGTGATTTTTTCCCGAAAGGGTTTTCCACGTTAAAATCCATGTGTTCTCTATGTTTTCTCAGTGCTATTGAATTATTATGCTAGATTCATCTATGTGTGCTTCCGCAATCCTCAACAAGTGGTATCAGATCTAACGTTGAGGCGCAGGCTGGAATCTAAAGGATTTGTCTCAATGGGAAATACTAAGTATGATATTGAGAAGTATTTAGGGAAAAATAATTTTGAGTTATGGAAGGTTAAGATGATTAGCATATTAACCAAGCAAGACAAAGATAGGGCTCTTGAGTAGCGACCACCGTCTATGAGTAATGAATACTGGAATACTCTTGATAAAAATGTCTTATCCTCTATCCGTTTGTGTCTCATAGATGAGGTTTTCTATAATGTCTTGAGAGAGAAAACCGTAACGAGTTTGTGGGCAAAGTTAGATGACTTTTATACTAAAAAGTCCACTGAGAATCGCCTACACTTGAAGCTGCAATTATTCAACTTCAGAATGGCAGAGGGTGGAGATGTGAAATAATGAGCGAGGTACATGATCTTCAAGACCTAAATCCAAATCCAAGGGCAAGGGTAAAGAAAAATTAAAGTACTGAAACTGTGAGATGACTAGACACATGAAGAAAGATTGTACAAATCCTAAAGAGAAGAAAGAAAACTCAGAGGCTTCTTCCAAGCAGGCCAATATTGTCACATCTAATGAAGAGACACACATGTGAGGTGTTGTTTATGTCTATGATCGGATACTTGCACGACGATCATAGAGATGAGCAGATCCTTGGCACAGGAGCTTCATACCACATGATTCCTCATCGGAGTTGGTTTGACAGTTACAAAGAGTGTAATGGTAGACAGGTCTTTATGGGCAATGACAATGCCTATAATATTGTGGTTATTGGTATGGTGCGCATTAAGATCTTTAATGAGATGAAGTGTACATTGACTGATGTCAAGCACGTTCCTGATATGAAGAAGAGTTTAATTTCTCTCGGTGCATTTGTTGAGGGTCAAATATTGCATATTATCCCTCATTTATATCTTGGTTTTATAAATATGATAATGCTTAATGTTCTATTTTACTCATGTTTGTGTTGCAAGGTGAATTTAAGAGCTTGGATTGAAAAGGGTGCTAAAAGCATAGATTTGATGCTCAAGAATCACCAAGGCAATGGATAGATCTTAGGAGACCAAGATTGAAAAATTCACATACAAAAAATCTAAGAAAATCAAGTGAAGAATGAAGAGAATTAAAGATTTAAAGTGAATAAAATGAATCTTGAAATCGTCCTGAAAAAGCATATTCTAAAAATCTAGGTCATTTTGTAAAATTGCACAGAGTGAAGTCTATTTTAGAAAATTGCATAGAGTGGAGTCTATTTTAGCAAACTACATAAATTTGAGGCGATTTCTAGAGTTTTCCAACTAGGTGCAAAAGTTGGAGTTCCACAATTATAAATAGGACTCCCTAGGATATTCTTAGGCATCTTTTAGGGTTTAAAGAGTAGAGCAAAATGGTGGAGAAGCCGTCACCAAGAGTTTTTCTTCTTCTTCCTTAGTTGTTTTCATATTTTCTTATAGGGTTTTAGATCCAATCATGTCTATGATTGGCTAAAACTCTTAGATAGGGCTAAGAGGTGAAGCTTGTAGCATGCTGGGATGTTTCTATTGCTTTGATTTATGTTTATGTTGAACTCTATGGATTCTAATTTGATATTTAAGGAATACTTTCAGTTTTTAATGGTTTATTGTGACTCAAATTATAGTAGATCTGCAATAGTTTTGAGTATCTTCTTTTCCTGATTTGAGATTGTGAAATTAGCAAGTCCTGTTATTCACCATCGTCCCTTGGAGATAGTAGGGTGATGAAATCTTTCCTAATCTTCACAATTCTCCTGCTTTGAGATTATAAGATTGGTAAATCTTTTTGTTTGCTATTGTCTCTTGGGCATGATTTGGTGATGGAATCCCTGCCAATTATCGTAGTTCTCCTTCATTGAAAATTAGGTTAATGGAAGTTCAAATTTGATTTTATTGATGTATTTTCTAATTGGATAGGATATGACTTCAATTCTAATTGTGTTACTTGAATCAAGCAAGAGGGCTCCCTGATCACTACAAGTGGATCCTTGGCACCCTAGATGTAATGACCCGGGAATTTTTGTGCTAATCTTTCCTTAAGTAGTTGCTTTTGGGGTAATTAGCGTTATACTCGATTGCTTGTGAAATCTGCATCAATAACTTTAAATTCGATCTGCATGACTCAAAACCTGTAGATTAGTTAGCGCTATGTTACTCTGAAATCTGGGATCCATCGCTAAATCCAGTTGTTCTGGGGAATTTTTGGAAGTTTTGGATCGGACCTGGACCGCGCGTCGAAAGTCCGATAGCGATGATCTTAGGTTGTTGCGGTCACCATGTTAGGCTTGACCATCACCTCAAAAATCAAGTCCATGTGATGTTCTGGGTCGATTTGATTGAGTTCGGAGTGAAGAGTGTGAGAACGGTTGGAAAGTAAATGTGATTTTATGAAATCTGAGTCGTGTCGCTTGCGCGATGATTTTAAGCAATCTGACCGTTGGATTCTGACCCAATTTCACCATCTGATCAGGGAAGGTGGCCCAGGCATGTCCTTGTGCTTGTGGACCTGATCGAGATTCTGTGACCGTTGAATTGAGTGTGGTCCGCCACGGCTGATCAGAAGAGCCGGTCGGTACGAAAACTCGGCCTGACCTAGATCCATGGTCAGAGAGCTTAAGTCCGACCTTTCGTGGTTATAGGCCCACCGGAAGTGCTTCGTTGGATCGTGAGAGGCTGGTTTTAGTTATACTCTAAGTATACCTTGGCCCTGGGGTTATTTTCATCAATTTTAGGCCTATTTATAGTCCTTAAACCCTAACTCTCTTTTCCATACGAATTTCCTAACCCTACTTAAGAAAGAGAGAGGAAAAGAGAGAGAAAGTGAGAGAGAAGTTGGTGAATCATCTTAGATTCTTTCCTGTTCTTCTACATCCTTGAACCTTCACTTTGAATCGTTATTCTGACGATTCTGAGTTCATTTTTGGGTAAGTTAACCTAACCCTAATCTGTGTTAGAGCTTAGAATAGTCTTGGTGTTGTTGTATCTCATTTCTATTCTTGCTTTAGGGTATTCTATCGCCGTTGACGAAGACAACTCGTCTGAAATCAGTTCGGTGTTCTTTTCTGGCTTAAAGTGCGGACTTTAAGTGTATAGGTTATGGTTTTCAAGGCTTTCAGTGCCAGTTAATGATTTATTCTTGTTATGGATCAGATTTCACATGCCAAATGTTATGTTTATGTTGCGTTCCTGATATGCATATGTTATATTGAGATTTGTGTATTCTATGTGTATGTATAAAGTACCGTATATGTATAAAATATGCACCTGTGTTTCCATGATTATTTGTCATGTTTGTATGCTAATCGTATGTGCGGCAACTCCTTGGTATAAGGAATTGTCCAAATGCTTGTATTTCAATATACGTCAGGTATGTTGTATTATGTATTCTAAGTGTTTGTAGAAATGTCTGAATGATCTAAAGTGTAACTTATTACACTATTTGTGGGCGTTGAGAAGTGATTCTCAACACTCCTATTGATGTGTATGATTTCCTCCATGTCAGTTACATTCCTTGTTATTTAATTTCAAGCATTGCTTATGCTTACATTTACGTTAAGTTGATATTCTTCAAATGCTTGGTTACCACATGATTGAAGTTGTTGTTCCATTACTGTTCTACATTTAATACGAATATCTGTTGTAGGGTAATGTGTTTGGGACTATGAATAGTCTAGGAAATCGGTAATCTGCCTTAAGGTTATGGCTGAGATTGCTTTCGCCACAAAGGACGGGATTAGACGAACCCGAGTCGTATTAGAGTTGTCGGCAGTAGTTTGGCCACGCGGAGTGCTTACGCACTCTATGTCGTTCAACTCAACGTGCGCTTGTGCTAGTCGAGTTCGTCAAGTAACCCGATTGTCCGATGTATGTTCACCATGTATTGGATGCTACTGTTTGAATCTAGGGTACCGAACTTACCAATGAAATCCTATTAACCATGGTACCTTGATCCGCTAAGACTCATGAGCCGGACATGGTGGTATGGGACACCGTGGTCGAGCTGTCGGCCTACGCTGGGGTGACGAGCCTCCCCGTAGTGACCAGTGAGCAACTAAACTCGTGAGCCGATTATGGTGGTATGGGACACTATATTCGTGCTGTCGGCCTACATTGATTGGTGACGAGCCCTTTGTAGTGACCTCGAGCATGCCTGAATACTACATTGAGGTGACGAGCCTTAGTGTAGTAACGACGGTATGATAGGCGTGCATTGATTGGTGACGAGCCCTTTGCAACGACCTAAAACCATATGATCGTATGAGATGATCTAGGACTGACGACCCTAGTATGGATCACTGTTTGGATGGTGATATGAGGAAGGTACCTTAGCTTCCCAATCCTGCTGCATGAAAAGGACTAATAACAACTTGGTAATCATGTTCATGCACCGCATTTGCATGTGCTTTGTAGATGTGGCGCACTTTGAGGTGGTGTCATGCGTAACGTAAGATGAAGACGCTGAGGGTGTACGCGTGAGGGCACGCATCATTTTGCATACATCCTTGCATTAACAAGAGTACTTAGGACATGTTTAATTGTTCTGCTTTATCATTACTGCTTGATTGAACTGATAACATGTTAACCTGTGCTTTATTGTTCCACTGAGTTGATCACTCACTCCCACGTTCTGAGGCGGTGTTAAACACCCACCAGACTCTGTCTTACTTGCTGATGTTGCAGATGTTGATGCGACTTCTGAGGCAGAGCGGGAGATAGATGATGATGAGGCTGCTTTCTCTTTTATGCAGTTTTCAGACGGGTTCTAGTGAGCATCGTTCTGATGCGCGGGATGCTAGGATTTCTTTTGGGAATTAAATGCTGTAATTTAATACTTGTAATTTTGATAGTAACACTTACATTTCGACCTGATATGTATATGTACTTCAGGGATTTGCACTTATACACACATATATTTCTATAAGTCTTCCGCTTGCTTTCTTCACTTATCCCTGAATTATATTTGCTATTTGGCTTAATCTATTCCATGTTTTATGCACTAATACAGACAACATACATCCATCATTGCATATGTTGCATAAGTGATGTTTTGGAACTCGGGAGCTGAGTTATGCTCGACCCCCGAATTTCAGGGCATTACACTAGTTCCCACCTTTAAATTCTTAGTATTAATTATTTAATTCACAAATACTCTCTCAATCACTTTAGAATTAGTTTTACATCTTCATCTAGTTCTACTTTTAGTTAATTTTAAAAATGCACAAGATCAGTCCCTGTGGATTCGACCTCAGTCTTACCGAGATTATTACTATATCGTTACCTTACACTTGGGGTTGTGAACAAGTTTTTGGCGCCATTACCGGGGGATTGACGGTTGCATTTTCTGGATTTGATTAGTTTTGAAATTAGATTAAGATTAGAATTTTTCTACTTTCTATTTTTAGGTTAGGGTTTTTTCATAATTATTTTAGAAATTAACTTAGCTTTTTATTTATGGGTTTAGAAACTTTCCTTTTTTGTTTTTAGAAACTAATTTACTTTCCAATTCTAGGATAGAAACTTTCCTAATTTATTTTTAGAAACTAATTTTTTATTTTTAAAAAACTTTCCTAATCCATTTTTAGAAACTAATTTCCTTTCTTTTTTTTTTTTTTATGTTTTTAGAAACTAACTTACTTTCTATTTTTAGAAACTTTCCTTTTTCTTTTTTAGAAACTAGGTTGCTTTCTTATTTCTTTTTTAGAAACTAATTCATTTTCCTTTTTCTTCTGCAAGATCCCAAAATAGAAACTTCTAATTTGGGAACTTCTTTCTAATTATCTTTCTTTCTATTTCCAGATTTAGAAACTTTCCTAATTTGTTTTTAAAAACTAATTTTTCTTTCTATTTCCATATTTAGAAACTTTCTTAATTTTTTTTAAAAACTAATATTTCTTTCTATTCTAGATTTAGAAAATTTCCTAATTTGTTTTTAGGTTTGGGTTTTTTCTAATTTATTTTTAGAAATTAAATGAGTTTTCTGCTTTGTAGGATCTTAACATAGAAATCTCCAATCTGGTAACCTTTTTCTAATTTCCTCTCTATTTCTTATTGCTTTAGTTTTCTTTCTTTTTAGGTTAGGTTATATTAGAAACTGAGGGTTGTGAGTGTTTCATGCTCAAGTGGGTCCATGATAACACTCAACGTCTCTTAAGTGAAGGAGGACTAGTTGAAGGATTGCCTATCCATCATAGGATTAGCCATCCCTTAAGATCTTCTGAGTTAGTAGAAGTTATGACTGCAAATCCACCTCAACTTCGAGTTAAGGAAGCTCAGGATGAGAATGAGATGCATCATGCACCCCGCCTCGTACTCTACGAAATTATTTACAACTGGCGGGGGTGATCACACCATCATTCATGATTTTTTCAGATAATGCAGGACATACGAATATCAAGCCGGGAGTGATCCAACTCCTTCCAAAATTCCATGGATTTGAATATAAAAATCCATATTTGCACTTGAAAGAGTTTGATGAGATAATAGTCACTTTATACTTTCCTAATGTGCCTGAGGACACGGTCAGGCGGAAACTCTTTCCCTTCTCCTTAAAAGAAAAGGCTAAGACGTGGTTGCACTTCATACATTCACGATCTATTGGTAGATGGAACAACATAACAAGGGAGTTCACTAAGAAAATTTTCCCATATCATAAAATGAACACCCTTAGAAAGTCAATCATGAACTTCGCCCAAACAGAAGATGAGACATTCTTCCAATGTTGGAAGTGACTCAAGGATCTTGTCAATTCATGCCCACAACACGGTTTTGAAACGTGGCGCATCACAAATTTCTTCTACGATGGACTGACATCTTCCATGCGCCAATTGGTCGAGACGATGTGTAATGGGGAATTCATGAACAAAGATGTCAATAATGTGTGGGATAATTTAAACAGACTTGCTGAAAATGTACAATCATGAGACATCTCTCTAAAACCTACCACTTCTAAGCCTACTCAATCAAAGGAAAGGGGAGGAATGCATGCTTTAAAAGAAGAAGATGACTTGAGTGCAAGGGTGGCTAATCTCACAAGAAGAGTCAAGGCCACAAAAGTTTAGAAGGATAAGGCCAAGGAAGCAGTTTGCGGTATTTACGCTTGCAACATACATTCAACTAAAAATTGTTCAACAATACCTGCTTTCCAAGAAATTTTGAACAAGCAGTCAAATGCCGTGAACAACTATCAAAGACCTTTCTATGGACCCACTTCAAATACATACAACTCCAACTGGAAGAATGGATAAATTGCTATTCCTCAAGGATTCCCTAACCAATTCCTGAATCAAGGGAACCTTCAAGAGGATGCGGTCTTAAAACACCTTCAAAATCAAGAGTTTTTCAATCAGAGTATATTGCAAGTCATTCAAGACCTTTCAAAAGCCATACAAGGGTGTGAGACAAAAATTTTGATTGAGGAGAAAGGGATCTTTCTGGCCCAACCTCTCCCCAACCCTAAACCACAATATAAAATTAATAACCCAAGCTTTTCAAATCAATATGTGGAACAATCTAAGTCTATCACTACTCTTAGGAGTGATAAAACAATTGACAAATCTATTACGGTAAAAACTAAAAATTCTAAGGACCTGGAAGAAGACACGGAATATATACCTAGCATTGCCACACATGGGTTAGAATCGGAACTTCAAGGTAGGTTGATTGCTCTATTACCTCAAAAGTTGATTGCACCAAAACCTCTATCAAACTCTCAGGATATTCTAGAGGTGCTTAAACAAGTGAAGGTTAACATCCCTCTACTGAATATCGTTAAACAAATCTCTTCATACACCAAATTTGTGAAAGATCTATGTACTACTAAGAAATGACAGACTATTCAACAGAGAATTTTTCTGACAGAAAAAGTGAGAGTCATCCTTAAGCAAGATGTGCCACAAAAGTACAAAGACATCGGTAGCCTAACCATCACTTGTGTAATTGGGAACTACTGAATCGAGCATGCACTTCTTGACTTGGGGGTGAGTGTTAATCTGATTCCTTACTCGGTTTACGAACAATTGGGCCTATGTGAATTAAAATCCACCCGGACCACATTACAACTTGCCGATCGATCAGTTCGTGTACCGAGAGGGATCATCAAGGATGTGTTGGTCCATGTTAATAAATTCTACTATCCAGTAGATTTTATTGTTATTGATACTCAACCCATCATGGACATGAGCACTCAGATTCCTGTCATTCTTGGCCACCCATTCGTTACTACATCAAATACAATCATTAATTGCAGGAATGGAGTTATGAGTTTATCTTTTGGAAATATGACATTGGAGCTTAATATCTTTTTCAATATGAGCAAATAGGCAGAAGATGATGACGAGGCCCACGACACTAACATGATTGACTCGTTCGTGAAAGATCGACCATCTTGAAATGTGTTTAGCTCACTCCCCTGATTTGGATGATGACACGATTAGGGATATGGATGTTATGCTTGAAACTGCGCCGGTACTTGAAGTTAACTGGTGGAGGCCACAATTTGAAGATTTACCCCAAACTGATGTAATGCCTCTACCGTCTAGCTTCAACATACCGAAGCTTGACCTAAAACATTTGCCCACTGATCTTGAATAGGTTTATTTAGGTCAAGAAGAGATATACCCGGTGGTGATTTCATCCCACCTTGAGAAAAATAGGAGAGTATGCTCATTTCTACTCTCGAAAAAGATAAAGGAGCTATTGAGCATATCATCACAGATCTCGATGTGGTAAATGAAATCCTTTCAACTGAATGCTTCGACTCTTTAGAAGATTGCTTAGCACACTTTGAAGATTCAAACGATCTCATAATACAAAATATGGTGAATGCCTTGCGAGATAATACCTCGTTAGTTGATACTGACCGAGAGAACCCTTACTCCGAAGAACCTCCTTCCACAGATCCTGAATGTTTACCATCAAAGGAGGAGGAGCTGAAAATTGAACCTAAGTTTGAAACTTCGGAATGTTTTAAGGCTACATCACCTACTGAGATTTTTTCTAAATTTCACTTATTTGTAGTCTCTAATTCACCATATTGCTCTAACTTTCAAAATTTGTCTGTCACGGGTGAATCATATATACTTTGGATATCTTAGGCGATTTATCGACAATTTTTTCTGAGGTCGATAAATTTATCTGGAAAATCATGCTATAGGCATCTAAGTCTATTGCAAAAAGGGCTTTTAGATGATCTTATTGAGAAACCTACTAAGGAATTTATCAAGATACTAGCCAGATGAGAAACCCTGCGGCATGACTGAGTAGCTTTCTCTTGTTTTCCTAGTTTAGGATTATTGCTTTCATATACTTTAAGATTAGGATAGTTTGTTTTTCGCTGTTTAGGATAGTTTGGTTTTCATTGTTTAGGATAGTTTATTTTCTATTGATTTAAATTCTTGTGCTAACCCATCTTCGCATTGAGATCCTTGTGAAAAAGACTAAAAATCCCTTCTTCAAGTACTACTTTTCCCTCACTTCTCCTTTATTTTCGTTGCCTCATTTGCATTGAATGCTTATCTCTTTTACATTGAGGACAATATAGATGTTAGGTTAGGGGTTATGGATTCGGCAGGCTAATCAGTTGTTTTCTTAGTCTTTGGGCGAAATTGTGAAAAATTAAGAAAATTTTCTGAAATTTCTGTAAATTTAAGTGATCTCGAAGTTAATCCATGAATTAGAATTACAAGATACTTAATGTTGATGCCTTATATCTCTTGGATTTTAGTCACTTAGGAGATCTCAAAATTAAGTTAAGTCATTGATCCTCGATTATAAGTTTTAAACATTGTTTGAGTCATGATTTCACATGTCACATGTAGCTTACACATTAAAGTGTCAGATTGATATTGAATTGTTAACTTGATGATTATTAAGCATGGAAGGAACTAACCTGGCGAATTTGTCCATCATGTTCAATGAGAAGAATTGAAAAGAAAGAAAAGAAAATGCTTAGCTAAAAAAATAGTTGTCGTAAAAAAGGGCTACCTATTAAAGATCTTTAAAAATGTTGACATAGCGTGAAAGTCATCGATGGAAAAATCAAAATCTAAAGGAATAAAAGAGGGAACTAAAAGATTATCTGTAAGGCAAGTTTTGATTTAGGTTTCGGTTGTCTTGAATGCTCTTTTAATTATCAATGTAATCATGAAAGTGACGAATTGAACTTTTGATTGTGATAAGTCTAGACTTCATTATACACTCATGGAACTCAATGTTTGGAATTGTTCTAATTGGAGGATTAATGCTTTGAACTTGATTATGAAACTTACAAAGTGCTAGAGTTTAGGAGAAGGTAATGCACAACATTGATGTATTTTAGAATTCTATTATCTGAATTATTTTTTTTAAAACTATACTTGAGCTTATGGAAATTATCCTGTGGTTCTTGAAATATTTTTCGCATACTTTACACGGGACTAGCAAAATGCTGGTTGGGGATTGTGTTGATGGTCAAATATTATAAATTATACCTCATTTATATCTTGATTTTACGAACATGATAATGCTTAATGTTCTATTTTACTCATGTTTGCGTTGTAAGGTGAATTTAAGAGTTTAAATTGAAAAGGGTGTTAAAAGCATGGATTTGATGTTCACGAATCACCAAGGCAAGAGATGGATCTTAGGAGACTAAGATTGAAGAATTCACATGCCAAAGATCCAAGAAAGCCAAGTGAGGAATGAAGAGAATCAAAGATTTAAAGTAAAGAAAATGAATCCTGAAATCGTCTTGAAAAAGCATATTTTGAAACTCTGAGTCATTTTGTAAAATTGTGCAGAGTGAAGTCTATTTTGGAAAACTGCACACAGTGAAGTCTATTTTAGCAAACTGCGTAAATTTGAGGTGGTTTCTAGAGTTTTTCAACTAGGTGCGAAAGTTAAAATTCCACAACTATAAATAGGACTCCCTAGGATGTTCCTAGGCATATTCTAGGGTTTAACAAGTTAAGCAAAATGGTGGAGAAGTCGTCGCCAAGAGTTTTGCTTCTTCTTCCTTAGTTGTTTTCATGCTTTCTTTTAGGATTGTAGATCCAATCATGTCTATATTTGGCTAAACCTCTTAGCTAGCGTTAAGAGGTGAAGCTTGTAGCATGATGGGATGTTTCTATTACTTTGATTCATATTTATGTTGAACTCCATGGATTCTAATTTGATATTTAAGGAATACTTTCAGTTTTTAATGGTTTATTGTGACTCAAATTACAGTAAATCTGCAATAACTTTGAGTATCTTCTTTTCCTGATTTGAGATTGTGAAATTAGTAAGTCCTATTGTTCACCATCGTCTATTGGGCATGGTAGGGTGATGGAATCCTTCATAATCTTCACAATTCTCCTGCTTTGAGATTATGAGATTGGTAAATCTTTTTGTTTGCCATTGTCTCCTTGGCATAGTTTGGTGATGGAATCCCTGCTAATTATCATAGTTATCCTTTATTGAGAATTAGGTCAATGGAAGTTCATATTTTGTTTTATTGATGTATTTTTCAATTGGATAGGATATTACTCCAATTCTAATTGTGTTACTTGAATTAAGTAAGATAGCTCCCTAATCGCTACAAGTGGATCCTTGACACCCTAGTTCCCACTTTTAAATTCTTAATTTTAATTACTTAATCATAATTACTCTCTCAATCACTTCAGAATTAGTTTTACATCTTCTTCTAGTTCTACTTCTAGTTAATTTCAGAAACGCATAAGATCAGTCCCTATGGATTCGATCTCGAACTTACCGAGATTATTACTACATCGCGACCCTACACTTGGGGTTGTGAACAACACTCGAGGCTATTAGGTGCAAGTTCACAGGTCTTAATGGTGTCTTTAAGGTTTCAAAAGGGGCACCCGTGGTTATGAGAGTGCAAAGGCACGAAAACCTTTACAGGTTAATCGGGAGCACTTCAGTAGGTGAAGCGGCAACGACTATTGCGGATTCCACATCTGTACATATGTGGCATGCTTGTTTGGGCCACATAAGCAAGCGGGCCATGAATGTACTTTCTTATCGATGTTTGATTCCAGCTTCTAAGAATTCTAATTTTGATATATGTGAACACTGTATATATGGTAAACAATCCAGATTATCTTTTAAATATGGAAAACAAGTGTGTAAGGGAGTGTTTATTAGGTGCACTTTGATGATGGGGGCCATCGCCAGAAGTTTCCGTTGGAGGGTCGTCATAGTTTGTCTCATTCATTGATGATTACTCCCAGGAAGTTTGAATTTACTTCATGAAACGTAAATCCGAAGTTTTCACCATATTCAGAAAATGGAAGGCAATAGTGAAAAAGCAAGTAGGCTGAAAAATAAAAATTTTAAGGACTAACAATAGTAAAGAATTTACTTCCACTGAGTTTAATGAATATTGCAAGGATGAAGGGATCATTGAGCACAACACGGTGTGCCACATGCCCGAACAAAACAGTGTGGCTAAGTAGATGAATCGAACTCTCTTAGAGAAGGCCCGATGCATATTAAGTAATTCTGCGTTGGGCAATGACCTATGGATAGAGGTCGTTAATACGGTTTGCTATTTGGTGAACCGGTCTCCTTTTACAATAATTGAATGTAAAATTTCAAAGGAAGTATGGAGTGGTCATAAGATGGACTAATCAAATTTGTGCATATTTGGTTATGAGGCTTACTCTCAGGTATTATTAGTTGAGAGAGATAAGCTTGACCATAGAGCCAAAAAGTACATTTTTTATTGGTTATGGTGTTGGCATGAAATGGTTATTTGACAAGGTCACACACAAGGTCATCACTAGCCGAGACGTCAGATTCAATGAAAGCTTCATATTCCGCAAGAATGATCAAGATGAGCAAGAGAAATTAGAAAGGTTGATCATAGACGTCCAGATTGACATAGATGATACTCGAGCAGAGACAGAGATGCAAGCAGAGGTACAAAAGCAGGTGGAGCAGCCACCTGTGAAAAGAAACTCACCGCGTGATCGCAGATTATCGACAAGATACAAGGACGACTCTAATATCGCATATGCCCTAATTAAGATGAGGGAGACCTATCTACTATTCAGGAGGCTTATTGATGAGCTTGCTGTAGAAAAGTGGAAGTCGGCTATAAACAATGAGATGGACTCGTTGCACAAAAACAACACATGGGAGCTGGTGGAGCTTCCAGTGGGCCGAAAAGCGATTAGATATAAGTGGTTATTCAAGAGGAAATAGGATAGATACAAAGTGAGGCTAGTAGTGAAGGGTTATGCTCAAAGAGAAGGAATCGACTTCATAGAGATATTCGTGCCGGTGGTTAAGCAGGTGTCTATCAAATTCGTATTGACGTTGGTTGCCTAATACGATCTCGAGCTGGAACAAATGGATGTCAAGACTGCATTCATGCATAGGGAGTTGGAAGAGCAGATTTACATGAAGCAAACAGATAGCCATGAAGTTAAAGGGGCAAAGAATAAAGTTTGTAAGTTAATGAGGTCATTGTACGGCCTAAAACAGTCGTCTAAGCAGTGGTATAAAAAATTGATTCTTTCATGTTGAGTTGGGAATTTACTAGGAGTGAATACGACCGCTGTGTCTATTACAAGACACTGAGTGATAACAAATTCATCATCCTAGTATTGTATGTTGATCGTTGGTCATGATATGTCTGAAATCGACGTATTGAAGACTTAATTATCAGGGACATTTGAGATGAAAGATCTGGAGGTTACAAAGAGGGTTCTCAACATAGATATCTATAGAGACAGGAAGATGAGCAAGCTTTAGTTATCACATGTATAATACCTTGAAAAGGTGTTGATTAAGTATGGGATGGACCAGGCAAAGCCAGTGAGTGTTTCCCACGAGGCTCACTTCAAGCTTTCCTCAGAACAATGTCTCAAAACAGATGAGGAAAAAAATGATGTCTCATGTGTCTTATTTGAATGTGGTTAGGAGTTTAATATATGCCATAGTCTGTACGAGACTGGATATTTCACAGGCAATCGGTGTTGTAAGCAAATACACATCAAATCCCTATAAGCAACATTGCGAAGTGGTGAAATGGCTACTTCAATACATTCAAGGTACAAAAGACTACATCTTAACTTTTGAAAAGACATGTGCAAAGTTGGTAGGGTATGTGGATTCAGACTATGCATGCAACGTGGATTTCAGAAAGTCGACTTTGGGTTACTCGTTTGTACTAGCGGGTGGAGCAATCAGTTGGATGTCAAAGCTTCAGTCTGTGATGACTCTTTTTACAAGAGAAGCAAAGTATATGGCAGTGACGGAAGCATTTAAGGAAGATGTTTGGTTGGGATGCATGATAAATCAGTTGGGGCTTCAATAGGAGGCTGTGCCGGTTAATTGTGATAGTGAAAGCGCTATTGATTTGGCTAAAAACTCTATTTATCACTCATGTACTAAATACATTGATGTTCGTCACCACTTTATCCAACAAGTGCTTGAGGAAGGAGGCGTAACTCTGGAGAAGATTCGCACAAGTGTGAATCAGGTGGCGTGCTCACCAAGGTGGTTCCTGTAGAGAAGTTTAAGTTCCGTGCGACTTCTCTGGGCTTGACGATGGCGTAAAAGGAAGACAGAGTATGCACGAGAAGCGTTGATGGAGCTATAATGCAATGCAGAGATAAGAGAAGTGGACAAGAAGCTACACGTTTAATGATTAAAGACATGGTGAAGATCGTTGTAATAGATGTCTTAAATCAAGTTTGTTACCGGGTTTGTTGATGCCATCAACAGTATGCTCGATGTCACCTTCGATGGCATCGAACAGTTCTTGATCCTATCGATGTCTTTTGAATTTTCTTCAGTTGGTTGCTGGACTAATTGGGCACTTTTTCGATGTCATCGATGAATGTTTGATGCCATTGAGAAATTTCAGAATATCATATTTTATCTTTGGACAATTGAGGTGTTAGTTCAATGCCATTGACAGGGCTTCGATGGCATCGGCATATTCTGCGCAGATTTTTCACAAAACTGCGAAATTGCGGTATTTGTTTCCGATTTCATTTGGGATTCTTTCCAATGCTATATATATGGTTGTAAACAGGATTGGGAGGTATTCTAAGGGTTTGTAAATCTTCACAAAGAAGGGTTGTAATAAGGGTGAGATTCGAGGTTATTCGAATCGAGTAAGCATTCGTTCTTTGTAACTGCTTTCATAGTGATCATCTGTCGCTTTGTATTGTGGTTTTTTTACCAAAAGGGTTTTTCCACGTTAAAATCCCCGTGTTCTCTTTGTGTTTTCTCATTGCTATTGAATTGCTATCCTAGATTCATCTCTATGTGCTTTTGCGATCCCCCAACACCAAGACCTCAATCTAAGCCATCGCAACATTTCAGTTCATCTAAAGTAAGGTCAAGATCTAATATCCTTGATCAACTTCTTTAAGGAGTATTGTCGAGGCTCTTCCTTCCCCTCTCAAATCTCCCACATATACAATTACTATAAATGAAGCTTTGATTTTTTTACTTATCTTTTTTTATTTTCATACTGTATAAAGTTTTCCTTATACACTCCATGCTACATCTATTTGCGATCCCTTGACTATGTGCTTTGTGTTTTGCTAAACCATCAGACCCTGACACATCATAAATATGGGATCATCTAGTTTGTTCCTTTTACATCCGTGCTATAATCGTCTCCATGGTTATGAATGGGTGCGAGCAACTTGTCTCCATAAGCATGATCATACTGGAGCCAATATTAGTTTCATGTCTTTTCTTCTAAGCAATATCATCTCCTCAATTATGATTGTAATTGAACCACTACAGTCTCCTCGCCCATAATTGAACTTGAGCAATAAATCCTTCTTGACTTCAGATCCTGAATACAACAATATTGGGCAATAAGCATCCAGAACCTAAAATTCTTGAAAATTCACAATCCCGCAAAAGTAAAAAATTGCACGTTAGTGCAGGTGGAAATGGGTGCCTAATCCATTCCTTTACTATTACCCGAGGCTCTTTTTTTCAGAGTCCATGGTAGCAAGTCAACCAATGGAGTCATCTAAATTAAGGGATCTTCAACTCCTTTGAAAAGATTATTCAGAGTCTAGCCAATTGTAATTTCCTAAATTAGAGGCTAGTGGTGACTCAAAGTCAACCATTTCATTCACAAACCACGATTCATCACAACTCCCAAATTGGAAACTACACTGGAGACTTTGGTAGCCAGCGGTTAGGCCCAAATTGAAACGTGGGATTTTTTAAATTTCAAAGATTTTACTTATATTCCATTTATTTTTTGACATTTTATTCTACATAGGATTTTACTTTCTAATATCTTACTTTACATCTCATAGTGCAAGTACCACTCCGTTGGGGGATCGTGGAAGCGCATAGAGATGAACCAAGCAAAGTATTTTAATCTCACAATCAAGTCCAATTACAAACTCTCTGAATTTAATGTGGAAAAACCTTTATAGGAAAAAACTATGGCACAAAGCGACAATAATGCACTATAAAAGTAAAAAATTTACAAGAGATAGAGATTACCCAATTCAAACAAGCCCTGAATCACTCCAAATTATGCCATCAAAATCCTATAATGAATTAGAAAGCCCTGAGATGCTCCATATAGCCTCTTTGAGAATCATAGTCGAAATAGGAAACAAATTTTGCACTTACGCAACTCTGTGCGATCATTCGATGACATTTCGATGCCACTTCGATGGCATCGAGCAACCTTCGATGCTTGATGGTGAATAAGAATAAAAATTAAAAATTAAAAATTAAAAATTAAAATTAAAATTAAAATAATAATAGTATTGGCTCCTCAACTCCTCGATTATCAAAATAAAATCACTAAATTGATTAAAATCCCCAACTCAAGTCACTTTGGAACCATGCTCAGTTGTGAAGGTGGCCCTTAGTTGATCTACAACAAATGAATCACATCACAACTTTAGAAAATATGTTGGGAGAAAAAAGAGAGATAAAAGTGGGCCTAAGCAAAATGGGTAAGGTAAAAACCCGAAAAAGCACCTCAAGTAAAACCAACGAGTACATGAGCAAACCTGATAAAAAGCTTGAAAGGGTGTCAAGGTTAAAGATGCACAATTGCCAAGTGGTAGTAAAAGCAAAATCCTCGGAAAAAATGATGCAAGCAAGAACAACAAGCAAACTTGGCATGACAAAAACCTGATAAGGGCGCTATCAGCAAAAATGATTAACTATAATTAAAAAAGAAAAAGAAAAAAAGGAAACAAAGATCCAAGTGGTGCATCAATCAAAGCAATGCATAGTACAACAAATGTACTTCAGGATTATACCCTAACTTTGGACAATCTCAAATGGGCAGGATTCTAGCTTGCTACCTAAAGAAACCGAAATTCCTAGGAATTGATTTGGAAATCGAAAATGATAATTGGTTGGGTCACATGTTTTATTACCACATTCCTAAGAAATACAAACTTAAAATCAAAACCGCACAAATAGACATCACATAAATTTTTTTTACAGAAGTTTCCTTAAATTTTAACAGCCGCGTATCATTAAAATAAAAGGCATATGCATTGGAATATAAAAATTTACACGGCTACATAAATAGAAAAAAGGCCGCCCTATCCCTCTCATTACATGAGTCGTAGGCTTATCATTTCCACCTCCCCATCAGGTATTAGAGATGGTCTCTCTCCCTATGCTCTAACTCTAATATCTGGCCGTCTCTTGTTTGCTCCTTGAAGATTATGGAGCTCCTCTTGCTGAAATACACAGGTCGAGATAAGCTCATGAATCTCTAGCTTTAAAGTTGTGATTTGTCCTTCTTGGCTGTCATAGAGGTGCCATAAGCATGATATCTCGGATATCAAATGCTTGAGTGTCGACACTACGAAGTCGGGAGCAATATGGGGCACCCTTATGTGTATATTGACGAGCCTATTTAAGTTTTTGGAGTTAGGGCGTTTGACTCAAAATTCAGTCATCAATACGTATACGTGATACCTAGCGTGCCAGAGCCTGATGCTACTCAATCTAAACCTGCCGCCTTTAACCCCAAGTGCCGCGATGGATAAAGAGACCGAGAACAATCATTTATGGTCGAGAACTTAGTAGTTTGGTTGTTTATTCAGCCGTAGTTTGGTTGTTTATTCAGCCACCTGTAATAGAGACCATGCAAATTGGGAAGGAGAGGGTTCATATTTCTAACGAGTTCTTTTTTGCCTTTCTGTTGAAAGAACCTTTTCTTTAAAAAAAAAATATAAATTGTGATAGTAGAGATTAATTAATTAACATATTATGTGAATAAGAGGAAAATGAATTGTATTGATCTAAGATAAACACTTACAAATAAAGAGAAAATCCTCAGCAATCCAACAAGTGTGGAGTAGGTGGCGATGTCCTTAAACTAAGGTCTTCTTTAGTCCAACGACTTGGGCATAAACAAAGGAAATTTCACTAAAAAGAAAAAATCTTCCTTTGTCAAGCAATACGGGCGCAGAAGAATAGAATTTCACTAAAAAGAAAAAGTCTTCCTTGGTCGAGTAGTATGGGTGTAGAAGAAAGGAATTACACTACTCCTAAGTTAGCGTCAATCCAACGTAACAAAATATATAGACGGAAATATACTTAAAGCTAAGTTAGGATAACCAATTTTGCATTGTATAGCTGTATTATGCTGGGTTAGCGAGGGCTTGGGGCTTTTCGATATTCCTCCTATTTATAAAATTTTAGGCGGTCATTAAAGAGAGATCTCCTTAGACCCTCTTCACGTTTGTTGATGCGGAAATATTTGTCTGGGCTCATGAACGGTTGTGGCTTATTATGCAATGCCACGTGTGTTAATTGTCGTGGGTTGACCATTGGTTACGTGACCTGCGTACATGATGCGGACGAGAGTTCTTCTCATGATGTCATGTGTAAATGATCGTTATATATTCCTCTTCTCGAACATGTGTTGTACGCTGTAAAAATCGACCAACTTGGTGTTGCCTCTACGTTTCTTCATATCTCCTTGAGCGGTTTCAAGCCGTAAGGGTCTCTTTTGTATAACGCTATGGTGCATCGGTCAAATTCATCATTAAGGTTGATAGTATCTTGGTCATTACTCATTATTCGCTGCGAGGCCATTAAGGTGAGTAGCAAACTCTGCCACGTGAACAAGACATGTGACATGTGTCCCATGACAATGGCCAACTAAACTTACTCATTTTGGGCTAGTCATAACCTTTTGAATTCTAATCAATTTCAGCTGTCAAAACAATTGAAAATATTTTATTTATCACTTAATAAATTTTAATTGTCATATGGCATCATTTGATTAGTTGGATCAAACGTTTTCAAACCAGGTATAAACATGATGAGAACATACGGGGTGAAGGAAATAGATTGAATGGTGATCACAACACTACCCAACTACCTAATGTTGGGCGACATGGGCACCGTGGTACATGCATTTTATCTCCAAGCCATCTATGCATTTTGTGGGCTCACTCAAGGCGACCGCTTAAAATGAAGTAAACCCAAAACTCCCTGAAATAAAGCAAACCTGAAGCTCAAGTACACCACACCACATAATACAGTGCAATAATGATACCCACCGTTGAAACATTCCCAGAGCCCACCGTAATATTTATTTTAAATCTAGTTGGGTGATGCTAACAGAGGCATGGATGTTGGGAAAATACAGACATCATCTTGATCCAGGGCATTTTTTGCCCAGGAAGTTTTCAATGGTGGGCGTTCAATCACCACTGTTTCCTTCCCTTAGTGTGGACCACATGAGATTTTGATCTTCTTCGTTGTTGGGCTCATGCCCTAAATGAGCGGGCAAAACAGATGGATGGCGTTATTAAAACGCATACATCATGGTGGGCCCACCGGGCCGGGCTCACCACCCAATCTGCTTCCGCAGGCGGATTGGATGTCGTGAAACCTAACGGTGGGCCCCTCTCATCCCGTTGTAGGTGGATCTACTAAACTGTGATGAACGCACACGGCAGAGCTCTCTCTCTCTCTCTCTCTCTCTTTGGTTTGGTATTATTTTCCGTCGCTGATGTGAGAATCGATATCGATTTTTGGATAGAAGAGAACGTCATTTCCATTTCCTTCTGCAACCCTCACACGCTCGCTTCCTTTCTCTAACACGATCGAAAGGGATAAAAATACCAGATCAAAACCCTAGAATATCCACTTCTCCAAATCCTACCGTCGATCATCCGGATTTTCAATCCTCTCTCTCAATCTACGGTTCAGGTAGCTCCTTCTTCGCTCTTTCTGTCTCATCAGTTCGCCTTAATTTTCAGGCCTTGTACTAGAAAATCTAAAACCCCAGAAATCCTCCGCTCCGATGCTTCTCCCGAGCTTTAGTGCATGAAAAATTCCGTCTCCTTTTTGATCTGATCGAGGAATTATTACTGTTATTCATGAATTTGAGATGATTCTGCGTGGCTTTGAGAAATAATTCTGGATTAGAGAATGCAGTGATTCGATATTGGTTTCTGGAATTTGGGATTTTGGTATTTTAAGTAATTTTGGTAGCGGACGATTGTTGCTTAAATCTGCTTGCATATGTGGACGAATAGTAATGAATGACATAGGGGGAGTTGTTCTTTGAATTTCTTTTGTTTTTATCATTTTCGTTTTAAGATTTCGGCGAAGTCTGCAGCGAGTGAGAAATTTTGGGTTTCTGCATTGGGTTTTGGTTGAGAAGATTAGATGATTGAAATGAATGGTTGAGATTATCCGTATTGCATCTTCGATGTTTTATTATCAAGTCTATGCTTAATGGGCATGGCTTTGTATGATTGAATCTTGGCTGCAAACTTTCACGGTGGGAGAAGTTCTTTGAAATTCGTTATTAATTTGGATTCTGCCCTGGAGTTTTGAAAAGGGGAGTAGAAATAATCAGGTCTTTGTTTTACGGATTTGAGGGAGCTGAGCTATGGCCCTGCATCAGTGAGACCATTTCTTTTATTTTACAAACTTGTTTGCTTCATTGACGACAGTATTGAGTGACAATGTGTGGGTTTTTGACCTGGAGTTCTGTTAAGAAGAGTGGATGATTGAAATCAGCTTTTGGGATAATTTGGTTTTTGAGGATTTTCAAGAAGCCGATTGATGGGTGATGTACCCTTGTACAATTGAAACTTAACTGTGAACTTTCATATGCATTGCATGCCAGTTGTGATTGGCTTTGCACTTCTATAAGCTGTTCTATTGCCAGTGATTTCGGGGCTTCCCAAAATGGGTTCAGAAATTGAAAAGCAACATGAGCCAGGATTACCAGTCGAAAATAAAGATGAATCTCAAAAGTACCTCTTTCATCCGATCATCCTTGTGTGTTTTAGTTTTGTTATTTGGCTTTTGTTGTTATTACGGTAACTTCTCTTCTTGTAATGGGGTTCAGGAAGTCAAAGATTTCATATAGCAGGGATTTTCTTTTATCTTTTAGCGAGCTTGATATATGCAAAAGGGTGCCTGCTGGTTTTGATGCATCAATTTTAAGGTATGATTTTCCTTTCAACTTTTTGATGTAAAATCTTTGTTTTGGTCACAGGTATTCAGCTAGATATTTTCTATCCAAATTCCAAATTGTTTCAGGTCGAACTTGAAATGTAAAAAATTCTCACCGATTGTAAAAGAGAACATTCTCTGTATTCCTGACAAAAGGAAGTTCCCTGTCCTTTACACTATGTACAAGTGGCTCATGTGGTTCAATCATCCATACCATTAATTTGATGGGCCCCACTATTGATGCGGGGCATTCCAAAGATCTCCCAGATTGGAAGATCCTGGTTGTTCAATCTTTGGCTTTTCTTTTTTCATTGAATGCAAGTTGTTATTGCATTCTTTTCTCAACCTTTGGTTTGCAGGCCAATAATCACAGATCCAGGATTGTTGCATTGGTAATATGTTGATAGTCTATCCATGATGGGCCCATCAGATCAACAGTTTGGATGACAGAACTATGAACCCCACTTTTATTTGTGCACATAATATAAAATTTCTCTGGTTGTCATGAATCGAGAACTCCACCAAATGTTTTCCACACACTTTATAATTCTGGTTGTCACTCCCCTTTTCCTCTTTCATTTTGGGATGTCTGGAACTTAATATGGTGGTCTTTGGAAGCAGTGAATTCGGGGATGCATCCTATATCATACCCGAGTGGCAAAAAAGTTCTGGAGGTTTATCTTTACAAAGTTCTAGGTATGGTTCAAGCCCACCAAATAGAGCGGACAGTCTACAAAGTAGTTATTCCCGAGGAAGCCATGGAAGGTGGGATACTCGTTCTTCTGGATCAAATGATAGGGATGGAGACTCACAGTCTGATCGGGATTCAGTTACCCAAGGTTGGTTGTTTATTCATATTATTATTGATTAATTTATTGGATTGTTGCAATACTACTTAATAGATTATTTGCCCATAGTTATGCAGAAACTCATATCCCGTAAAGGTAAACTACTTTCGCCACATATTATTTCTCAAATTTCATGCATTTGTGTAAGACTTCAGGTACTTTACCAATGTGATTCCATGTTGTAGGTATTGGATGTCGATGCATTTCTTTTTTAGTACCACACATCCTTGGTTCATGATCACTTACAATAGTAGGACAATTTAATAAGATAATTTCAGTGGAAGATAGAAGAGGAATGGTGGAACATGATTTGTGTAGGTAGTAAGAAAAGGGGAAGGCCCAAAAGGATGTGGGTGGAGGTAGTAAGAAAAGACTTGACCTATGGTCTAATTGAAGTTATGGACCTTAATAGAGTGGAATGGTGGAACAATATTTTCATGTAGTTGACCCCAATTAGTGGGGATAATGCTTAGATGGTGGCAATCATGATGGAAGAGGAAAGCGTCGTTTTTGACCATCCACTGTGGCTGGTAAGACTCATGTTGGATGCAATAGAGACTTGTGTGGCCTCTTGATCAATGGCTACCAGATTAAAGTTAATTTCTTGTGATGACGATTCAAACATTTACACAAATGCACCATGTCCATGTTAGAGACCTCGATAGCATAACCTAATGTAATAGAGGTTTATATTTTCTAATATATGGAACATGTCTAGCTGGTGCATGGTATGGATTAAGTGTCCAATGGAACAATCTTTCAAAGGCCTTTGATGATACTGCTAAGATTCAATTATAAATTGCTAATAGACCAATCTATCCTTTGATGATAAATCTAGAACATAATCATCAAAATATGTTAACTCATTTTAGCTTTTAAATGTTTGATTCACTTTTCTCATTGTTTATGAATGGAGTGATATTTTAATATTTTTCTTTTTGTCACTAGTCATTGGTAGTTCTATTTTTTGCTGTTGGTATTCATAGAGATTGTGTAGACATATATCTTAATATGTTAATTGACATCTCATAGTGATATTTTGTTTGTCAATTGACATCTTGTAGCTATATTTTGTTTGTTAAATGACATCTTGTAGCTATATTTTGTTTGGTTATTCTTGGGGTGCGGTATAGCTGGTTTGTGACACCAATATTTCAAATTGTGTTCTTGAAATCACTCTATATTTTGAGCCGCAATAAGCTTGTCAAAAGAGTATGATCCCCTGCAACTCTCCCCTTTAAGGCAGCTGCTCATCCTCATCACCCCCACCACCATCATCATTGTTATCACCAAAGCCTTGTCCTAGTTATATGTTTTTGCTTATTCTCATGGTACCTTGGCAAAAATTTGATGATTGGCTGCCATCTGACATCAGCACTGATTTACCTGGGTTGGGGACCGACTAGTGCAATTGCTATGGGGCAGAGTTTAGTGCACGTGTATCACCATCTGACAAGAAATGGACAGGACATGTTCAAGTATTAGCTACAAAGAATAGCAGGGAACCAGTCAACACTTGTTCACTGATGCCAACATGATCGTGCCCAATGCTACACCCACTGAGCATGCAACACTTGGACAAGTTAGCAAGAGCATGCAACTCTCCCTCGTAGGGCAGTCGCTACCTTAACTTTTTGGCATTTGACATGCTTCGGCTTCCCCAATTGACACATGTTGGTTATGTAATCCTCCAATTCACGCCGTATGTAGATGTTATATCGTCATGAGAACATTATATATTGGCTAGTTTCTTTTGTGCCCAAGTAGAGAGGAGAAGAATGCCACACATCAACCATAAATTGGGGATCTTCTCTACAAATTCCTGCTACTTGATTCTTGCAGGAGAAGGCCAGAGAGTAGAAGAATGCCACACATCAAGCATAAATCGGGGATCTTCTCTACAAAATCCTGCTACTTGATTCTTGCAGGAGAAGGCTAGAGAGTAGAAGAATGCCACACATCAAGGATTTGGCGCTTTGGAGCTCCTTTGAAAGTTGCAGCTTTTGTTTGGCTCACGGGGGGAAATAGGATATTAACCATTGATAATCTTCAAAAGAAAAAAGAAAAAAAAGAAGGAATGTGCATCCCCAACGCACGTCCTTTGTTTTTGAAAGCTGCAAAAATTGTGGATCACTTGCTCATTCACTGTCCTTTCTCTTCCTTTGTCCGGTCTGGAATCCTCAAGCTGGCTTCTGTTTTCTGGGTCATGCTAGGCTTGATTGACTCCCTTTATCGAGCCTGGGTCTTTGGAGGGATAGGATGCTTGAGCTAAATAAGATGGCGGGTGGCCTTACTTGTGCCCTTGTGGGCAATTTGGTTAGAAAGGAACAATAGGTGCTTCCAGAATGTGAAGTCTTCTCCAGAGTATATATGTGATAGGGTGATGTTGTTGTTCGGGGAATGCGTCCCCTGATTGTTTAGAGTGGGTTCAGGCTTATGGTTGTATAGTGTGGGCCCGGGCCCTTTCTTTTGTTCTGTTTTTCTTCTTTCTTTCTTTGTTGTGTTTGTATGTAAGTTTTGTTTGTTTGTTTGTTTGTTTTTTTTTTTTCCATATAGTTTTCTTATTTTCAGCTGTCCTAGCCTAATAATATTTCCATCTTTCAAAAAAAAAAAAAGAAGTTTATGCATCCACACTTCATTAAAGGCATGCACAAAGAATGCCATCAAAGGACTGTTCTCTAGTCTTATCTATTCAAATATGTACATGGTATTTGTATAAATTGTTATTGTTATAGCATTGTTGAACCTTCGGGGAAAGAATTAGTTCTTTTGATAGTATATGCGACCATTTAAACTTGTTCGGAGGACCCATATTTCTATTTAAATCATATGATTCATTAAAAAAAAAATCATATGTATATCTAAAAGTGCATGCACATGCTCAGCTCCCAGCTAGATTGGTCTTGGAGTTCTCTGTACTGATTTAAGTGTGGTGTGGCTAATAATTTTCTGTATCCTTCATCATCTTTATGGCTATTTATCTTAACATAGGAACTGGGATCAGATCCTGTGACCTCTTGACTAGTTCAGTTGACAATGTAGATACTGGAAAACGTTATGGGAATCAATCTCGGCGTTCTTGGCAAAATCCAGAGCATGATGGGCTTCTGGGAAGTGGCGCTTTTCCAAGACCATCTGGATATGCTGGAGGAACCTTAGCTCCAAAGGCTAGGGGGAATGATAATTTTCTTCTCAATAGGAGCAATGAACCATACCATCCCCCACGCCCGTATAAGGTTTGTGCTGTAATTACTATTTATAACCTCAACTGAAAAATCAATGCTCAATGTTAATGAGCTGAAAATATTATGTTGTTCTTTCCAGGCACTACCTCACTCACGGAGAGACTTTTCTGACTCGATTAATGATGAAACATTTGGTTCTGCTGAATGCTCAAGTCAGGATAGGGCAGAGGAGGAAAGAAAAAGAAGAGGTAATTCATTCACATTGATTAATACCAACATTGAATCAACTTGTATGCTAGTTGTGCTTATTTATTGTTTGTTTCTTTCTAATTTGGGCCATTGAAAATTTTCTTTTCTTTTTTCAGTTTGTCATACTCTTCAGTTTTGACACATGTTTTTATCCTTTACGTTTTCTCTCAGCTTCCTTCGAGTTGATGAGAAAGGAACAACACAAAGCATTGCAAGAGAAGCTCAAACATCCAGATAAGCATAAAGAACAACTGAACACTGGTATTGGTGCATTTTTGGAGAACTCTGATGATGGAAAGAGCCTTTGGAGTAAAAATGATGACAAATTAGAGGACGATGTCACACCAGTTTCCCAGAGTGATTCTGGCAAGCATGCTTTCCCCACACCGGCTCCTGCATCTAGACCACTTGTACCTCCCGGTTTTGCAACTGCCATTTTAGAGAAGAATCTTGGAGCAAAATCTCTGGTCCCCACCCCTGGGCTAGAGGTAATTCTTGTTCACACCTTAAAGGAATTCTATCTACTGCTATTAGTAATATCTATAGCTGCTAATAATCATCAGTGTGCATTGTGATCATCGACTCTTCTTTCAATGATGGAGCTTCCCTCTTATGAGTTAGTCCATGTGCTTCAGTGAATGTCATCTGCATTAGATCTCTTTTTCTCTTCTCCTCTCGTTCAGCAGTTATATGTCATTGGCAACTGATTCTCTCTCTCTCTCTCTCTCTCTCTCTCTCTCTCTCTCTCTCTCTCTCTCCACTTCCATAGGCTGCCACTCATGGATTTGCCACTTGATGCAAAAGCATTTTTGTCGCTTATTCTATGGGTTGCTTTTCAGAGGCCAAATAATGACCAAATGGTACAAAATTATTCCATTGAATAGCCATAAGATTATCTTTCGACTGGGTCCAAGATTATAAAATGCAGACTAGTATTGAAGAAGTTATGAGCAAATTACTAGTAGTGTCAGTGTTTGATGAAAATTATGGTTTTGTTAATGATGTCATCATATGGGGTCTACCAAGACCTCATATTGGCTGCTTCATGATTCAGAAAAGGCTTCCACTGTTGGTCCTAGAGTGATAACCAACCATGGTTATTGGATTAGTTGTTGGTCTATTCCTTAGCTGCAGGATCCTTCTAACTAGGTGTCGCCCTGCTTTGAATCTCTGACTCGGAATCTCGCTCTCACTCCCACTTCCTACTTATTTATGCTTTTAACATTTTGAAAGAGACCCTTCCCTACTCCTGGACCCAAATTTGTTGCTCTTTACTTCACGCTTTGTGCAACTATAGTCTGGGCAAAGTTGGTTTCCAAGTTAGCTTTGCCAGCAAGTTACCTGAGTTAAGAATCAGTTTATTGATCAAAGGCTGTTTCTATTTATTTTCAGTTTGAATTTGGTTTTTCAGAGAAGTCTTAGTTTATAGGCAAGTTTTACACTAACTCAATTTTTGGGGCTTGGTAAGTTTTAGTAAGTGTTGTAAGTTGAGTTTTGAGTGTTTTTACACCTAGACACCTAGAAGATTAGGTTTTAGACTTGTTGAGGTGGTTAAAAATGTCATTGCAAGTTATGAACTTTAAAACGAATGCTATCAATGAATAACACTTTGATGTTTTTCATTTGTTTCTAGCAGTGTGGCCAACGTTCCAGGTGCGAGCCTATGTGTTTTGGTTGACCTTTGCTTCACATGGGCGTAGGAGAGGCGCTGTCCTGAGGTGTGCCTAGTTGCTGCCTGCAAAATGTTATCTGCTACCCTTAATGAGTACCTCAAACAAATGGTATTTTGGGTAGTTTGATCTTTGACACCCATTAAAGGTGGAAAGACTTGGGGGCAGACTCTTCTTTACTTATTTGTTTTAGATCAGAGCTTTGAGTCCCTGTATGGTAGACGATTCGAAATGATTCTTTCTTGCCCCACAAGCTCTAAGAGATCTTTTGGTTGCTGTTTAGATTAAAAAAGTTTTCTCCAGAGATAGAAACGGTTGATATTCTCATCAGACAAAAAACTTTCCAATTTCTATTTTTATTTAGAAAAATGGCTTTCAATCATCTTTGTTTCTCTAAACACAAAGCTTCTTGATTTCTCTTAAGAAATCTCTCCCAATCTCTCTCTCAATTTCTCTCTCCTCTTTTGAGATTTTATCACCCTCTCTCTTGATTTTGTCATCCTCACCCGATCTCTAGAGAGCTATCCCAATCTGCCCTCAATTAGATTCTATCACTATCCTGATCTCTCCCACTCCCTTGCTTTACTCTCTCTCAAACTCATTCTCTCTCCTTAAGATGATGATGCCACAAATGATGATGATGATGATGGGTGTGATGACAATCTTGTATGATGATGATGCCCATACGACGATGACGATAGCGACGATGATAGTGCTTGGATAATGATGATGACGATGCTTGGATGACAACATCGACGAGGACAATGCCTGGATAACGACAACAACAACAACAATGATGATGATGCCCAGATGATGGCGACGCCATTATGATGATTTATGTTGCCTGGATGATGACAACGATGATGCTCAGATTATGATGATGCCCGGATGATGGTCATGGTGGTGACATGGTTTTGAATATTGATATTGGTTGGTGTATTAGCTCGGTGGAAAAATGATATGATACGACGTTGTGTATCGATATTGGGGCCGTATTGGTCAGAATATGAAAAAAATGAGATATCCAAGAATCTATTATTATCATTATTATTATTTTTTAATCATCATGCATTCAATGGTGTATCGGACCATTATTTGGTAAGAATGCTGTCCTGACGGGTTTGACTTACCGAAAGTTGTGGTGTATCAGAGTGGGTCGTCTTTAGTATTTTTATTTATTTTTTACTCTACATCATCCTCTAATGGCTTCGAAGGGGGTGACACAAGAAGAGTTTGTGCAAGTAACCCAATTGATATGCGCACTAATAAGGGGAGTAGATCAACCCACGCATGTGGTAGGCAACCTCACTTATCAAGCGGGGGAGCTCCTGCGTAGAGGGAATCCGGAGACCGAAGTCGGAGCATGTGGACACGTAAGGGGAGCTCCCAACCAAGGTCCTAGCTAACTACGGGCGGCCTCGGTTTATAAAGACACCAGTGATCGAACCCTTCGATTCTTAGAACGTGATAGAGAACCCAGAATTAATGTAGAAATTCTGGAATTCTATGGCTGGTTGCATGTTGACGACTTCATCGATTGGCTAAGCAAGGTAGAAAAAGTGTTCGAGTACAAGGAAGTCACGAATAATCGGAAGGTGAAGCTAGTAGCTATAAAGCTTTTCGGTCGCGCATTAGCATGTTGGGATAATCTCCAAGCTGAATGAATCCGTTTGGTAGATAGAGGGAGCATTGAAAACATTGTCTCACAAGAAATTGTGAACAAATTAAAACTCAAAGAACTTAAGCATTTGCGACTGTATAAGATTCGTTGGTTCAAGAAAGGGGGGAGGGAGTTTCTGTTAATTCCAGGTGCTTAGTTTCCTTCTCTATTAGATCTAAGTACATGGATGATGTGTGGTGTGACGTGGTCCCCCTGGATGCATGCCATATTTTGTTAGGGAGACCAGGGTTGTGGGATTGAGATATGGTGCACATGACTGAGCCAACACTTATTCCTTCGTAAAGGATAGTATTGATATCACATTGGACCTCATGAAACGTCTTCTAATACCCTAATCTAATAAAGAAGATGGTAAAAAATCACTCACTGTGAAGAAATTTGAAGAGGAAAGCAAGGAGACTGGCATCATCTATGTTTTGGTTGCTAAAGAAGACACGAAGTAGAAATGTTCTGCCTTCTATCCAATAGCTTCTTCATGAATATAAAGACTTGGTGCCTGAACAACTTCCAATTGAACTTCCTCCTATGAGGAAGATTCAACACCACATTGATTTATTGCTGGGTTCGAGTCTACCAAATCTTGTGCACGACCGAATGAGTCGAGCTGAACATTCTGAGCTCCACCGACAGGTTACCAAGTTACTACAAAAGGGTTTAATTTGGGAAAGCTTGTCACCGTGTGCTATTCCTGCATTATTAAACCCCTATGAAAGATGGATCTCGAGGGATGTGCATGGACAATTGTGCGATCAACCGGATTATTATCAAGTACCGGTTTCCTATTTCTCGATTAGAGGATATGCTAGACATGTTGCATGAAGCAAAGGTCTTTTCAAAGATTGTCTTACATAGCGAATATCATTAGATACGTATTCGTCCCATGGACAAATGGAAGACCACATTTAAGACTCGAGATGGATTGTACGAGTGGCATGCCATTCGGTCTTTCAAACATGCCAAGCACTTTCATGGGGCTGATGACAGAGGTACATCATCCTTTTATGAGAAAGTTCTTAGTTGTATATTTTTATGATATTCTTGTTCTTAGTCCTAAGGCATTTGTTCATCTTGACCATTTACGACAAATATTTGATGTACTCTGTAGGGGGTCACTGTTTGTTTACTTAAAATTCCTTGTCAATAGTGTTGTATTTTTGGGGTATATTGTATTTGTAGAAGGGATCAATGTTGATCAAGAGAAAATCAAGGCCATTGTGGAGTGGCCCACCCCATTAACCCTTTCGGAGGTTTGTTCTTTCCACGGTTTGACGACATTTTATCGGAGATTTATTCGGAAATTTAACACCATCATCACACTTGTCATCGATTGCATACGGGAAGGCAAGTTCAAATGGACTGTAACAGCGGATTGAAGCCTTGGTGCCATGCACTTCCAAACTTCAATAAAGTCTTTGAAGTGGAAAGTGACGCTTCAAATGTTGGCATTGGTGCGATGTTGAGTCAGGAAGGAAAGGCAATCGCTTTCTTTAGCAAGAGCCAAGAAGCTTACTGATGCATAGAAGAACTACTCCACGTATGATCTCGAGTTCTATGCAGTGGTCCAGGCACTATGACATTGGAGATGTTATTTGATTCATTGGGAGTTGATTCTATATTCCGACCATGAGGCGTTGAGATATCTCAACTCCCAAAAGAAGCTTAGTGCTCGTCATGTGAAGTGGACGACTTTCCTACAAGAATATATTTTCTTTTTACGTCATAAGGCTGGAAGCTAGAACAAAGCAGTGGATGCTTTGAGTAGGATAGAGGTTCTACTAGGAACTCTCGCCGTGGAGGTTGTTGGATTCGAGGCATTAAAAGACCAATACAAAGAGGACCCGATTTTTGGCAAAATACTTAACAGGTGTGTGGATGGTTGAGATCTAAAGTGTGAATTCATCTCGCACGACGGATATCTATTCAAGGTTTCTTGCCTATGCATTCCCAAAGGATTAATGCAAGAAAAGATCCCATCTGAGCTACATAGAGGACTGGGTGGACACTTAAGAAGGGATAAAACATTGGCCATGGTGGAGGAAAAATACTACTGGCCTTGTATGCGGCGTGACATTGAACGGTTCGTAGCATGATGTTGCCGATGCCAAGTTTCTGAAGGTCATGTGCAAAATACTAGCCTTTATATGCCACTTCCTGTTCTAGTTGCTCCTTTGGTGGATATTTCTATGGACTTCATTCCGGGTCTTCCTAATACTCAAAATGGAGCAAATTTGATTTTCATTATGGTGGACCCTTTTTTGAAGATGGCCCAATTCATTCCATGCAAAAGGACAATGGGTGCCCTTTTTCGAAGATGGCCCACTTCATTTCGTGCAAAAGGACGATGGGTGCTACGCACTACACATATGGCGAACGTATTTTTCAAAGAAATTGTGCAGCTTCACGGGGTACCGAAGACAATAACTTCAGACTATGATTCAAAGTTTGTGGGCCACTTCTGGCGAATATTATGGAAGCGATTGGGGACTAAGCTTCAATTCTCTAGTGCATATCATCCTCAAACAGATGGCCAAACTAAAACGGATGGCCAAACTGAGGTGGCCAATAGGAGCCTTGGTAACCTCTTGAGGAGTATCATAGGCGACAATGTATCCTAGTGGGACTTGGCTTTATCTGAAGCCGAGTTTGCCTACAGCAACTTAGTGAATCGTACTACTGGAAAATTATCCATTTGAAATTGTAAATGGGAGAAGTCCACATCATGTACTTGACTTAGTAACATTACCTGTACAAGATCAAGTGAGCAAAGATGTTGATGCTTTCCTCAAGTATGTCCATGACTTGCAAGTTCAAATAAAGAAGAAGATTGAAGACAACAATACCAAGTACCAAGATGTTGTGAATGAACTTGGCATGAGAAGATATATAACGAAGGTGACTTAGTTGTGGTCTATCTCCTCAAAGAAAGTTTTCCGAGGGGAACTTACAATAAGCTCAAGTCTAAGAAGATTGGTCCATGCCAAGTCAAGAGGAAGTTGAGTAACAATGCCTATGAAATTGAGTTGCTAGATGACTTAGATATCTCATCGACTTTCAATATGGCGGACTTATTCGAGGACTATGGCAAGGCATCTGATGCTATATGGATAAACAACTCCCAAAGAAAAAGAAGGAAGAAGTTGAACAAATGTTGCGAATGAAGGTTGCTAACACTTGACAGGGCCAATACAAGCTATATTTGGTGAAATGGAAGAACAAGCCATATTTTGAATGCGCATGCTTCATAGGTGGCGAATTCAAAAGATTGGATCTAGATCTCTACTAGTATGAAGCGTCCAACTCGTCAAAGTCAAGTTCTTTCCAACCCGTGGGAATGATGCAATGATGCAAGCCCACGGCTCACTTAAGCCCATCCAGGCCAACTGTAGGGCCCAACCCATTTAAGCCCATCTATGCCCACTGTAGAGCTTGACAAGACATAGGACCATAGCCCACTGTAGAGCCGAATATTTGCTGATTTTTGAGCTGATTATTTAGAGTTTTGGGAATTATTATTTACTATTTTTGGGAAATATGATGGGCTGATTTAAAGATGCGATGGGGGTGTAATTGATATGATTGAAGATATGAGTTGGATTTAGAGATTTGATTGCTTTCCATGTTTGTTTTTCATTGGGCTTTTGCCAGATAAAGAAAGATTAGTTTGTAATAAATTATGATTGATTATCTTAGTTGTAGAGATTTCAATTAAGGATTCCTTTAGGATCTATAAAAGGGGGGTAGTAGTGTAGGAGTAAGCAATTCGAATAATTTTTTATGTGTCGTTCTTCTTTAAGTTTTTGTAAGAGAAAAGGTTGATATTAATAAAAGTTCTCTCTCTTACTCCATTGTTCTTGTGAGCATTCTCTTCTTCCCCACCCTTTTTTTTTTTTTTGCATTTTGGGTAACATTTTCCAAATCATGGACTAGCCAATTTGAGGATTGGTGGACCCACATGATGACTTAACAAAACCATAATGTTTTACCTTACTGGTAATTCGATCACTTCTTCAGTACTTGTCTGAAATGCATAATCTTAGGCCCTGTTTGGTAGATACCTGAAAAAGAGTTCATCTCAGTTTTGTTAACAGTAATTACGTATTAGAGATCTTGATCTCTAGCACATAATGAGTTCATGTTGTAATTATGTATCAAAGAAAGAGTCCCATCTCATTTTAGTTAACAGTAACTGTGTATTAGAGATCTTGAACTCATTCTTAGGCTTCTGCCTAACAGGGCCTGACATCTTGTGTAAAGATAATTTTATGGGGCTCTCCAACAGTACCAATTTTGTGCCATTTGCACATTGTTTGGCCTCCTAAAAAAGCAGCCAATAAAATGGGTGATGAAAATGCTCCTGCATCAATCCTCATTTCGGGCATAATGGATCTCAAAACCCCCCTGCATCTTTATACAATCTCTAATGAAAAGAAATGCCCTATGCATACAATTTCCCCAAAATTTTAATTCTCATAGTTTAGGTGGTCTTTAATAGATAACCACCATGTTTATTATTGAGCTAAAGATTACTTTTTTTTTTTTTCTTAAATTTTATTTTTCATGGATGAAAATATTTTATCAACGCAAAATGTACAAAAGGGTAAGGACATACTAACAAGGACAATGGGTTGCCAACCCCAAACTAATGGCAAAAACATGTACAACCCTTGCGGTTGAAGTGAATGAAATGTTAAACCTAGAGGTGAAGGCACTAGGACCACAAAAGATGGCAGCAATCACCTTGACAACATGCCTGATTAAGCCAAAGCTTAGCTTCTACTTCAATAGACATTTGAAATTTAAATATTATCAAATCTTAGTTGTTGGATCCTTCTAATTAGGTATGGCCTCCACTTCGAATCTCTGTTTCGAAATCCCGCTCACTCCTGCTTCCTACTGATGCAGGACAATTAACCCCTCTCTCTAAAAGCTCGAACTGTTAGAGCATGGTGAATTAATCCCTTTATCTCATAGCCCAGGCCCCAAATCCATGGGTTAGGTCCTCAGCCGAACCCTCCTTATGGGCCCCAAGTCCATGGGTTTCGCCCTCTCGTGGGCCCCAAATCCATGGGTTCCGCCCTATACGAGCCACCCGCCTCACACGGGTATGGGTTATGTAGGCCACCCACCCCAAGCGTGCCCTTGCATCCCACAGGCCACCCCACTCGAGTTTGGTGTGAAAATGCCCCCGCATTTCCTACCTATTTATACTTGTTTACATTTTGAAAGAGATGCTTCCCCGCTTCAGTACAACTATACATCAAACTCATTGCAAGAATGGGTCCAAGAAACAAAAAATCTTCTAATGCTTTCTGCCTCCCCTCTTATTGTCTTCACTTTATCTGTTTATCATTGAAGATATGACAACTTCTCTCCTTCCACTAACCCCATAAGATAGCAACAGGTAGCATTTTGCAAAGAATCTTTCCTCCATCCTTAAATGGACTTTTCATGAGATAGCTATAAAGAGAAAATTTCATTACTTTTATTTATCAAAAGGAACAACCATGAATTATTACCTTTTAGAAAAAAAGACCATGAAATCTAGTCTTTTATGCTCATAATTTTGCAGCTTAAAAAAGGAAAAATATTTGAAGCTTTCATATTGGTAAAGTTACATTTTTTTTTAAAATGTTGGTTAAGTTGATAATGTACATTTAGTTGGTAATGAAAAAATGTGCTCCAAAATATATGGTCAACATTATCAACGGTGTATTGCTTCACTAGAAGAGACCTACCCCATGCTGGGCAATAATAACCCTCAGATTTTCCATGCACCATTAATTAAATTCTTTATTATTGGGTTGCTTCTGCAGGTTGGCAATATTGGATTTGAGGATGATGTAACCCATACGGGCCATGCCAAACATTCCCTGGTAGGAAATGGCCCTGGCAGTGATCGGGAGAATGAAAAGCCATTATCAGTAAGTGTTCCCTCCCACAAGCAGGAGGACGAGATTCAGACTGTATGTGTCCCCTCTATGAGTGCAAATGAAAAGACTGTGATTCCGTCATCAGGTTTTGAGGTTTCTGACTGTTCATTTGGTTCTGAGAATCCATCCTCTAGAACTTCTAGCCTACAGGAAGCCAGAGAAAGTTGGGTGGATAGTGCAGTTACAGATTTTGATGCTGAGAAAGTGACAAGGTGTGGAATTGCTGGTACAGTTGATCAGGATCATTCTGCAACAATTCTTGACAAGCTGTTTGGTAATGCTTTGGCAGTGAATGGTGTTGGCTCACCTAGCTTTGTGGAGGTACCCATTATCCACTTACTCTTGTCTGTTTCGTGTTAAGGTATGGTGGTAAAAATTTCATCTCATCGTGAGTAGTCTATCTGTTATGGCTATTCACAGTCGAGTCTTGTCTTGCCCATCTTGTTGCAGATCAGTTCTTTCTTATTCAGTTAACTTGTAGCTCATGCCAAAAGTGCAAACACTCTATCAATGATATATGGCTGATGTTTTCTTAAAATTGGAATTTCTGGTTTAGATAAAATATGTATTTTAAAATGTTGATTTCCAAATGCTCATGTCAGCCTTAGCTGTGGGTGGTTCCATTGCCTGTTAAAAGAGGAAGGTTGATATCCGGTGGCAGCCAACCATGCCACATTTGCCAATCTACTGTCTAGAAACCGATACTAAATTGCTGGGAGAAGTTTTCTTAAAATTAGAATTTCTGGTTTAGACAAATGTATATATGTTGAAATTTGATTTCATAAAGCTCATGTCAGCTACCACCATGGGTGGTTCCAGTGCCTGTTAAAGAAAAAGGTCGCCGTCCAGTGGCAGCCGCCCATAACAATTTGCCAATCTAGTGTCTAGAAACCGTTCCCAAATTGCTGGGAGAAAAGATGACATGACGATGATGACGATGATGATGGTTTCAAATGCTTGATGTCTAGTGGCTGACAGACTTCAATTACATTACTTTGCAGCATCATGACTCGAAACCAGATGAGGACACATGGAGCACTGTACCATCTCAAGCTTCCAAGTTTGCTCATTGGTTTCAAGAAGGTAAGTTACCAATATTCAATTCAGAATCTGTCCAGAAACCCTTTTGACCTCAATTTTCTGCATTGATAACTCAATTAATCAAGGTTGAAGCTACAATTTTCGTTACTTCTTACTGCAGAGAAAAAACCTGTCGATGGTCACTCATCTTCCACTGCCAGAGACTTACTTTCACTAATTGTCAGTAATGAGAAAGGTGGAGCCCAGGTGTCTGTAGGTTCTGATGAGAAAGCCATTGAACACTTCCAAACAATCTTCCCTTCTGAAAATATTGAAGTTTCCCAGAATCTTATAACATCATCTTCAACTTCCCCCACATTGGGAATTCCTGAGTCACTTTATCAACATGGCAAACCAGACACAAGTTTGGGAGTTCTTACTTGTGAGGACCTTGAACAGTCAATCTTGGCAGAAGTTAAAGAAAGCAGTGCACATTTGCACTCTATGGAAGTACCTTGGAGTGTCTCGGATGCAAAAGTTGAACTGCAAAAGGCCAATGTGGATGATCTTGCGTCCCAACATCTTCTTTCTTTGTTACAAAAAGGAACCAGCTTGAAAGAGCCAACATCATCTCCCTTTTTTGATATGGAGTCATCCAACACACTTGGTGTTCCTGGCATTACCGGTATGGCTGACGGTGCAAGTGCCGGGAGTGCTGAAAATATTCATAACACTGAAAAAACCCTGACTCTCGAAGCACTATTTGGGAAAGCCTTCATGAACGAGTTACAGTCAGTTGGTGCTCCAGTCTCTGCACACAGAGGCTCAGTTGGTGGAGGTATTAGAAATGATGTTTCAGAGCCTCATGGATTATCATTTCCAATTGCAGATGATGGTTTCTTTCGTTCCACAGTTGAATATGCATCCAGCAAGCCTGGCCATGAAGGGAATTCCTTGGCATCAAACCAACCTCAAGAAACACTATCTGATAGGCTTCAGGGGCATTGGTTAGGTTTTGATGATCCTCGAACAAATGGATCAAAACTAGGCGCTGTTATTGGATTTGATGACAGAGCTGATGAGGCAGTGGATTTTCAGCTGCCTGAAGGGGACTTGCTTAATGATCCTGTTAACCATGAAACCTCCATGTTCATGCCTGTTGGTGCTGCAGCTAAAAGGGAGGAGTTCATATCCTCAGAGGCACCAATTGATATTGCTGATAAACTAGCGGCTCTGAATTCCCTCATGAACGAAGAAAGACCTGTGACATCTTTGGACAACCCGCCTATATATCGTGGTGCTTACAATCCAGTGGAATCTGAACTTCCGTATCAGCATTTGCATGGCCGACCATCTTCTCCACAGTTTCCTCACCAGATGAATCACACAAGGCCTTCATTCCACTCTCTAGATCACCACACTCAGAGGAATCCTCAGATGAGTTTTATTGGCCCTGAAAGCATCCATCATGATCCCCAGCATGCTTTCCCTCCAAATATTTTTCATCACCCTTTCCATGGCCCAGGTGCACCTAGGTTTGATCCTGCTCGTCATTCATTGCCACAGCACATCCCCCCCATGCCAGGAAATTTCCCACCACCTCACTTACTTCAGGGACTTCCTAGAGGTGTACCACTCTCTCATCCGATGAATCACATGCCTGGTTACATGCCCGAGTTGACCCCAATGCAAGGCTTTCCTTTGAATCATCGGCAACCTAATTACGGTGGCCTGGGAACGGCAATGCCAGGTAAAGCCCATTACTTTTGATTAATTTCTAGATTCTCTACTTTTTCAGTGAATTACAGAATCCGTTCTTCTAAGAATATATATAAAAAGAATATCTGTGTGTGTGTGCGCATCTGAACAGCATATATGGTGGCCCATAAGATGACCCGACACAAAACTAGGCTGATTCACTTATTGGGTGGGCCACCCCTGCACAAAAATAATAGATGGTTCTAGAGAAAGTGCCGTTGGTCCAACTTCAGTGTTGTCAGTTGTCACCCGCATGATGAGCGAACCATCATTATTTTTGCATATGGTCATCTTCATAGTGGTCACCACCTCATACAGCTCAGGTGTTCTACTTACACATCTTGGCATGTGTCTGTCATGAGTGAGGGTGCTTATGGGGCAAGTAGACCTCTACATGTAAAGGTCATGTGGATGTTACGTGTGTGCGCCAGTTGTGAGGACTGATTATCTACAACTGGATATACATGACAACACATTTTTTATTTTTCAGAGTTTTTAGGGCAAAATGTGTGTTTTGGCTGTAGGTGAGACACACTCTCTCTCTCTATCTCAAATCTCTCCCTACAACCCCTC
Source organism: Magnolia sinica (assembly GCF_029962835.1). Taxonomy (NCBI): domain Eukaryota; kingdom Viridiplantae; phylum Streptophyta; class Magnoliopsida; order Magnoliales; family Magnoliaceae; genus Magnolia; species Magnolia sinica. The sequence continues at coordinate 93,764,063 of NC_080578.1, forward strand.
TCAAATAAAGCTATTTCTCACTTCTTCATTTTTTGCCCCATTAATTGCTGTGTTGCCAGCGGATCTGGGTTCCAAGAAAAAAATGGAATAGTGCTCTTTTGATAAGAGAAAGAGGGTGGTTCCTCTGTAACATTTGCAGAATGAGGTTGTTGTACAGCGCTGTGCGTGAGGCCCATATGATGCAGGGACCAAAGCCATCAGTCCATAAAGTGCACCCTATGAACTTCACCGTGCAGATCAAAAATCAGGCCAATCCAAAACGGATTTTGGCCACACCACAGGGGACATTTGGGATGGGGGCACCCACCATTCAAATTTCTGGATTGTGTGGTGCCCTCTCCATCCATTGTATGTAGTTTTATCCTTTTAAAATAAGGGCACCCTCAGATGAATGGGCACCCCAAAATTAGGTCATTCCGAAGCTCAAGTTGGCTACATGTGATTTTTTGAGGTTTTAGGCAGGATTTTCTGTGATGTGGCCCACTTGAATTTTTAATGGGCCTGAATTTTGGGAACTAAAGAGAGAATGTGGTGGTGCATGTGATGGACAGATTGGATGTTGAGCACATATCATGGTAGGTCCCACACCCACGTTGTAAAATAAGCTTATTCTACAAACATTGCAGATGTGCTGCTCTTGAGAAAAGGGAAAAAAGATTCAGAGAAGGGACCGGATTCTCTGCAACACTTGTTTTATGGAAGGCATAAACCCCCCAAGTTCTGTGGGCCCCATCATGTTGTATATGTAAATCCACTCCATCCATCAGGTTCTATCCTTGATTCTAGGTCCTACAGATAAAAATCTGCCAGATCCAAAACTCGGGTCAGCCACACTGAGGAGAATAATGGGGATAGGATGTCAACCATGGATTTGTATGAGGGTCACCATGATGCATCTTTCATCAAACATAATCAGGTTCAACTCACTTGGATGGAGTGGAGAGAAATCATCATGATCCAAAACTCAGGCAGGCCACACCGCTATACTTGTCTTTAGGGGCAATTTTACATTATTCCCATTGCTGTGGGCCATACAAGCTTTTATCAGGATAATTTTTCGTACCAAGTGTTCCCACCCAATGGGTGGAGTGGATTTACATATACAACATTGTGAGCCCCATGGAGCTTGGGTGTTTCATGCATCTTAGGTAAAACAGTAGTTGTATATGATTCTCGTCTTTGGCTCTCATATGGGATTTTGAAATCCTCTGCAATATCTGTCTCCCAAGTCTCTATGGCCCACCATGATGTAATGTACAATTTACTTCATCCATTGGGTTCTATCCTCAATGTTAGGCTCTGAGGACAAAAATAAGCTAGATCGACACCTCAGATGAGCCACATCATATGGAACATGGGGATGTATGCCAACCATTGTTCGGAGTATCCCCAATAGTATCTAAATATCCCTGATATTGTCCGTCACTCCAGCTCGGTGATACCGATAACACTGGTAGTATCAGAAATTCTGGGTATCAGCAATATGTCGCCAAGTATCACCAATGTATCTATTTCGCCAATGTCTTAATATTACCAAAAATTTGTTTATTAATTTTATTTTTCATTTCATTTTAAAATTATTATTATTATTATTTTTTTACGAGTGTACGGTTTTATGATGAAATGCATGTTTGTATGTGTGTGTATGCATGCATGAATCAATGGATGTATGCTTGGATGGATGCATGGTTGTATGGTTGCTTGGATGGGTGTGTGCACGCACACATGCATGGATGGATTATCCAAGTAACCATAATCATCATAAAGTAACCATATCTAGATTATCCAAGCAATGCTATGATGCGCACCAAACAGGCCCTAAGCTCTCCAGTTTGTGGAGTGCAATAGTAATGGAAAACACTATCAATCTCTCTAAAAAGAAAAAGAAGAAAAAAAGAAGGAAAACATTGTCAACATTTATGAGTGCCGGGAAATAGCCTGAAATAATGTCTTCTCACTGAGATCCTGATCCATTATGGGGTGTTCTGAATCTTCCATTATAAATTTTAACTTCCTTTTTGGTGGCATTTGTAGGCCCCGTTGGCGATGGTGGTAATCACCTGGAGGTACTAGAAAGGTTAATGGAAATGGAGTTGAGAGCGAATTCAAAGCAGATGCCACCTGCTGCTGCTGGACATGGCCCCGGGATCTATGGTCCTGAGCTCGACATGGCTTTCAGGTATAGATGATGATGATGAAGATGACGATGGAAGCTTTTTCATTCAAATGAATCTCAAATCCTTGTTGCCAGGGACGGGTTTTCATTTCGATGATAATGTATTATATGGATTTCAATTCGAACGGTGGTTGGTGATATTTGGGTTTGGCCTTGAAGTTTTTTTAGGATGGAGGAAAGTCAAAATAAAGTAGGACAAAAAGGAAAAAGACCTTCATACAGCATAGTCCTGTTACCAGCATAGCGTTTTTCTTCGCCCACATTGCATCTTTAGGAACTATATGCTCAGATGGGGAGATGGGGATTCATTGCACATGTTTTCGACCGTGAAATGATGTTTCATCGGACAAAGCATGTGTCTCTGTGCTGTGCCTTTTCTTTTTTCATTCTTTGTTTCTATTTATTTATTTGAGGCCGAGTTCCCTGTTTTTGACTAGCAGAAAACTACCCTGCTGTGCACTGATTTCGCACATGCCGGGCTATGGCCCCCATCATGAGTGATCTTGTCCAGGAAATCTCCCAAAATTGGAAGATCCTAACCATCAAATCATTTGCCCTTTTCTCCACTGAATGTTGTGGACTGTTGGTCCATTTTTTCTTTTTCTTTTTCTTTTTTTTTCTTTCTTAACCCTGTATTTATATGCCGACAGTGAAAGGTTAGAGTTGACCAATTAAAGCGATCTTTCAAACATGGTTCATCCATGATGGGCACCATCAGATCAATGGATTGCATAAACCATGGCCCACATGTACAGAGTTTGTACGATTTAGGCCTGATTTTTCTTTTCTTCTTTTTGTTTGTTTGTTTGTTTATTTATTTATTTATTATTATATTATTATTATTGTTTAACTTTGTGTTTGTAGGGGAGATCTAGGTAGATGTAGTTTGGGTGGCTGTCTGATTATCTGCAGGGGCGTAGATTTCTGTTTTTCCAAATGATGTCTGCTCATTTTAGGAATAATACGGTCCCAACATGGGGATGTATAATACGCTCTTATTATACTCGAGTCTTTACATGTGGGGCCTGTGGTTCAGTGATCCAAACTGATGTGATCTTGGATGGGCCATGCGTCAAACATATCTCAGATTTGGAAGATCCAGCAATCCATTATTTGTTTTTATTTGTTCTTCTCCATTTCCCTTCAATGTAAAACTTGGTAACATTCTTCTAGACGTTTATCTTCCATTGGCCAAGAGAAGAGTTTGGACCTTCCAAATTGAGGGTTTTTGGATGTACCGTTAATGGTGGGGCCCATTATATCAATGGACTGATTCCTTTTGTAGAGACCCCTCTCCTAGGAACTCGATGGCAGTGGATTGTCATTCATATCCCTGTCAAAATGGAATTGTTTCTGCCTGAGTAGATGAATCAGCCTGAGGAGGCTCACAGAACTGGTTGTATGCTAACGAGTACGGTGCGAAAGCCTGAAATCAGACTTGAATCTGCTCAAAAGCTAGGTTAGCCTGTCCATATAAATGGATGGTTACAAGAAAATGACCAAAAAGAGGTCGTCCACATTCAGCGTGTACGATGTGAATGGTGCATTGGTCCATGTGCAACTTGAATGTTAAGGTGAGTCCAATACAAATTTAGTTATTTCCACTTCAGTTAACTTTTTAATTTAATTCAATTGAATGGTCTGTCCAAACGCACCCTAAACATTATAAGGAAGCTACATTCACTAGCCGTCAGCTGGCCACATGAATTAAAAAAAAAAAAGAAAAAGCAAAGATTTCCTTATATCATAATGTGTTACAATAATTTCCTCATATCAGAAGCTTCCTTATGCAAGTGGAATCCTGCCTATCCACACAGGCGCACATGGGGGCATGCGAGATCTGAGCTTTCCATCAGGTGGTCCACACTGCTTAGATAATTTGCCCTGAAAATCAGGCTGTTTTATCTTCAAGTGGGCAGTGTACAATACAAATGAGCAGCTACGAATAATTATCTCGTGACCATTTATTTTTTATTTTTTGTTACACTGCTTCAAGGCAGTGTAGCAGCCTGTTTATTGGACCAGATCATCTGAACAGCGTAGCCCACCTTATGACAAGGCGCCATATTGGCATGTGCTTAGCAAACCTCACATTGTATTTAGGGCCCGTTTGGATACCACAGAATACGTTACTTTTTCTACTTACAGCACTAGATACGTTTGGTTTATGATCAATTATAAGTAACTTTTTTACTTAAAAGTTACTTAATCACTTCAACTTAATAAGTAGAAAGAAACCAAGATAAGTTACATGAGGCATAAGTAGCTCAAGTAACTTACCATCCAAACGCCCCCCTTAATGAGAGCCCAACTCTTTACCATATAAATCCAATAAAAACCATGCCTCGGTTACTAAAGAAATCAAAGAATAATCATCTGAAGGAGAGCTTTAAAGCTGATATTTTGAAAAACAAAGACAATTAAAGCTGATATTTCATAAAAACAAAGACAATCAGGATTTCAGCATCGTTCTTACAAGTAGCCAAGATTTCTAACAATACCCAACATGCATCTACATAAAATCATACATCTATACATCCCAAACTCGAGCTTGGAAACAGTCCCACCTCCCTGTACCAGATACTGCCGCAATCAAGCTTCGAAGAGCTAATCCTACATGCTTGTGAAATTTATCAGGCTTCTGTATGAGTACAAAGATGGCAGTTATTTCAGTAGAAATTCCTTCTGTCGGGCTCCGCACGGAAGTCGTGTAATATGACAGATATTTTTATTATTCAATCATTTGACTGAATGGGTGGTCAGTGAGAGTACATGCAGAAATGAAATAGAAAAGGGACAATAGTCGTTGAAAGATGTGATTAGCATGTGGCCAATGCCAATGTGTTGGCAGATTCGAGGTGCGCATCTGGTGGGCTTCATCAAGTAGATGGACCTGATCCAAAAATTCAGGTTAGCAGCTCATCAGGAGGATGATCACATTCACATGAAAACAACACATGGTTCAAAAAAAAGAAAAAGAATAAAAGGGCCAGATTCAGTGTATGTGGCCTACTAGATTTCTGGGCCGAGTCATCTACAGGGTGGGACCCAACAAAAATTTTCTGAGCTTATGAAATTCTCTTTACCTGGTTAGAACCTTCTCAGCGTCATGTGCATCGAGCTTGTGGTTGGCATCACTGGATTCAGCTTCGTTAGAGATACAACCTCATATGAAGAGAGTCGCCTTCTCTGCATCAATCAATGTTAAAAACAATCTCTCTTTCCATCTATATTCATGTGGCCCATAAAAGTTTTACGAGGAAAGCTTGTTTTTTCAAACTTTCTGATGTTTATCAGATGCTTGAAAGGAACACATGCAAGACTATAAATGTACATGAACTTGAAGAAATCAAGACACCTTTAACATGGAAGTGTTTGGATCATAAAAACTGGTTAAAGTCTGAATAAGAAGCAATGTACGTAACAATCATGCTCGCTGAATCCCATGTGGATGAATTAAAGCAACAATCATGAGAAGAGAATGCCATAGACTATGTGCATGCGTTGTGGTAGGGGAATGTGGTGCCCTGTAGGACATTAGTCTTCGTGTTGGTCTGAAAAAAAGCACTAGAATCCACTTAAACTAATGATAAGTTGGAAGAATCTAACCGATTGAACTTAAGTTACGAATTTGTGTGATCTCCATCGTTGAATTGGAAAATGAATCGGGTATGTTTTTGGCATAACTACCTCTCATATATGGTTTTTTTTTTTTCCTTCAATGATGCATGGATGTATGATGAGTTTTAATTTAAGTCGGCATATTAACATTTATCGCTCAAACATAAAATTCTAATGTTTGCCGTTTAAGGCACTAACACCATTTTAACCTCAGGGGTTTAGGGTATTAGCAGTTTCTAACATGCATTGTTTAGTTCAGATTTGATAAAAGATGAAGTAAGAATTTATGATAATTGAATGAAAAGAATGAAAGTCCCAATGCAAGGGATCTTCCCCACACTACCTATTTACTTTCAGGGCTGGGAATTCCCTCATACACTGGCTATGCAAGATTTGAAAAAAGAAGAAGAATAAATTGAACTAAACTAATCAGTCAAAAAAATGGTGTTGCTAAGGCTTCCCCAAACACTACTTGTTTTACTGTCAAGGGGGGACTCCTTAATGCAACACCATGCAATGATTAAAAAAAAAGAAAAAAAGGTATTTAAATGAAAAGTAAAATAAAAATGAAGGGCTAAACTAAAAACAAGCTCACTTTTGGAGCTACTTCCTCACTTTCTTGAACTTCACCTCTTCTCCAATGCTTACGGTCCTAGGGTTTTATGTCCATAACTTCCAAAAATTTTGCAGAATTTATTATTTATTTATTTATTATTATTTTTTAAATTATTATTATTATTTTGAAGACACAGGGTGTCCCCACCTCCTTTGAAGTGAGACTAATCCCTGCGGATACATGCAATCACCCACAACCACGTGTATCGGGTAATTTTTGCAGAATTTATTTTAGAATGATTTTGCCAATTTTAATTACTTCAAATTTAAGGAAAAAAGAGCTACTGTGTGAATATTGAATGTGTCAATTATGCAAGAAAGTATAGATTCGGGGGTGTATTTATAAGTTCGCATGGTGGTCTTAGGGTGGTGGAAACTGTGCACAACCTGTGTGGAATGCATGGTGAATATTCTAGAATTTTCTCCATGTTTCCTGAATTTTGACTATGAAGGAGGTAAAGAAGTTACTGTCGACATGGCACTTTGACTATTTGACAGGATTTACACGTTGAAAGGTTGGACTTTCATATTTCGAAGTCATGACGACCTAGGCGGTAACACATTTATCGTGACTGGCATTCACCAATATTGAATCCACTTCTGCTATCAGATTAGGTAGGTGAGAAAACGTGTTAACATAAACATCCTATTTTCTCCTTCAATTTCTAATCCTTGCCCTCCAATGAGGATAACGGATCATGGGCATCATGTTTTGATAAACAGACAATGTTGGTGGCAACAAGCTTACCACTAGCGTGACAACTCCCTTTTTACACATACTGCTAAGCAGGCGATAATGCACGTAATGCCTAGGTGGCACTATCCCTCTCCCTATGGGTGAACTTCATGCTCTAGCAGCGTGTGGCGATTGACCTAAGGTGTTTGGTTCAATTGTTCTGATTAACGTCGATGCATTGATAATCCACATGGAGGGTAGAGGATTAAAAGAAAAAAGGATATTCAGCTAAACTTGATTGCAATGGGTTCCGAACCATATACACCACCGTAGTTTGAAATGACCCTCCTCTACATGGCCCTCAGTTCCATACTTTGGTAAGCAACTAAATGCTAATGTGGTAACTTGCCATTTACCCGGTAATCAATTATTGCTAAGGTGGCAAGCCCACTACCATGTAGGTGGTAAGTGGCTCAACACCAATTTCGCTTCTGAACCTGACTTGCCATTGAGGTGGTAATATTGTTAAACGCCTAGGTGGATTGCATTCCCCCTTGCTGCTATGAACACAATTTTAAGTAAAAAGCTACCTTTTGACGATGAATCTAATGGCTGAGGTCAGAGGCCAATCAGCCACTATCGGGGAACATGACTCATACAGCGGCTTAAAATGCAATGCACATACTAACCTTAAACCGGACTGATTGGCTCTCAAAGGGGCTTCCTTTGATGCCTCTCTATGTGTAGAATGATGCATGGAAATTTGGGTTTATGGATGCAAAGGATATAGAAACAATTGGGAGGCTAAAAACATTGAAATTAGGGTTCGTGGGGTTAAAATTCGATAAAATTGCATACTATAAATGATATTCGATTTAGCAAAGTAGGATGCCAAGATAGGGTATCTATTGGACATGGGCTCGTGGGGCCTGCTCGTGGACAAGCACTAGTGGGTGGGTCCTATGCAAGTTTCCCTCTATATACTCTCTTTCCAGTTTCTCTCAAAATTTTAATTTGAATTCTAAATTTTGAATTTAGAAATGAATTCAAAATTGAATTCAATTGTAGATAAGATTGGGATAGGATGAGATTCGATGAGATGAGATATCTCCCAGCCTCATCCAAACTCCTCAACTGTTCCCTTTAAATAGGGTTGGGATCCTTTGTAGATGGCATCCAACAATTCCAAATCCCAAAGAAAAAATAAGGAGTGTGAATTTCATATCCAATTTGTCCATTTGGCCTGCCCTTATACAAACCAAGCCATTGATCGTAATCCAGGGCCATCTTAACCGTAGAATCAGAGGGGTGATCAAACTTCTTTGCTCCCATAGTGGTTAGGCGAATCTACATCCCCATGCACGCACACGTAGAGGTGGGCATGTTGGACCCGATCCGGTGGATCCGACCCGATCCGACCCGACTCGGTACTGTTCCGAACAGAACCGACGATCTAAATCGACCCTGATCGAGTTTGCTAATCTAAATCCGATCCTTTTCGGGTTAGGTTCGGATAGATGTGTATCCGGACAGAACCGATCCGAAAACTCGAACCGAAATGGTCCGACCCGATCCGCCTCGACCCGACCCGGATGTAAATATATTTCTAAATAAAAGTTTAACCGCCAAGGCTTTTCGTTCGGCGCCAAAAAAACCCGCCCAATGTACACCCAAGCCCCCCGACCTTATCTCTCTATATCTATCTCTCTCTCTTTATTGCTGCCTCTTTATTCTTATTGAAGAAGAAGGTAAAAAAAACACTAGCTAGATGTCCTTTGATGGGTCAAAATTTTCTTTGGTTGCTGTTGGGTTACGGAGCTCCGTGGGTTTTATCTGTTGGAGAGAAACATATACCGAGACATGGTGTACGGTTGTAAACGAGAGAGAGAGAGTCGTAGAAGGTGCATACAGCTGTTTGTCTTGACTGTTATACTCGAAGTTGACGGAAGCGCCCATGTACAACACGGATTAGCTGGTGTAACGGGTCTGATCACGAGGTATGTGTTATATCCAAACCGTCCATCCATTTGGCGAGCTCATTTTAAGGCTTGAGACAAAAAATAAGACGGATCTAACCATCAACTGGACCACACCTAAAAAATTAGTGGGAGATTGAACGTCTGCCATTGAAACCCTTTTTAGGGTCACAAATTTTTGATCAATATAAAATTTGTTTTTCCTCTCTTCATTCGGTTACTTATGACCATATGAAATTTATTTTTCCTGTTCATAGACAGATTGGATGTAAAATAAACGTTATAGTGGGCCCTACAAATTTTTTAACGGTGAAAATCATTATCTTTATTGCTATTTATGGCGTGGTCCACATGATCTTTGGTTATGATTCATTTTTTTGGATAATGCTCTAAAATCATCTCTATTGTTAGATGAACGGTGTAGATATAATAAATACATCACTGTGGGGCACGTAAGATGTAACTTTGATCTCCTTTGAACCATTCTCACAACTCAGAGATCGAGGAGCGTCAGTGCCATCTTCGCACTACACGTACCAATAACAGCTGTAGACAGCTGTAGGCTAGCTGTTGCTAGCTGAAATCGAATTGTGTATTGGGTTGCTCAGTACGATCCTATCGTACCGAGAAAACTTGGTTGGGCCAAACGTGAATGTATCTGGTCTATCCACGCCGTCCATCCATTTTTCCATCCTATTTTAGTGGTAGAGGCCAAAATTTAAGCATACCCAAAGATCAAGTGTACCACATCATAAGAAACAGTTGCAGTAATGATTTCCACCGTTGAAACCTTTGTAGGGCCTATAGTGATGTTTATTTCTCATCCAACCTGTTCATGAGATCACGTAAACATCGATGAAGGGAAAACACAAATACAAGCTTGATCCAAAACTTCTGTGGCCCCCAAGAAATTTTCAATGGTAGGTGTTCAATTCACACGATTTCTGTGGTGTGGTCCAATTGAGGTTTGAATATACTTCGGTTTTAAGTTCAAGCCCTAAAACTATCCAGTAAAATGGATGGACGGAGCGGATAAAATATATCAATCACTGTGGATCCAACAGAGTTTACTTAGTACGCCTAGTGTACTGGGTTACTCGGTACGCAATCCACTTCCGTACTAGCTGCAGGCAACAATTATAAAGCTTCTTCAAGAAGCTATATCTCTGAGTAAAGCTTCTTCAAGAAGCTACATTCCTCTAGTTTTTATCGTACTGATTACATTATGTGGGCCATCTTGAATTTTTTTGGTTTATCTACACCGTTCATCAGTTTTTTTAGATCATTTTAGGGGTTGATAATAAATTTTAAATATATTCAATGATCAAGTAAATTGCACCGTATAAAACATTGATAATAATGATTTTCATGCCGTTAAAAAAAACTGAACGGTCCTGGCCTTGCCCAATCTGATACGACTGGGTTTTCCTGACCGGGTCGTAGTCGGATCGGTTAAGGCCAACGGGATTTCGAATCTGTTCGGGTTAGATTATCGGGACTCGGTCCCGGATTAGAACGAGTTTGGGTATGGCTCTAAAAAATCCGAGTAGAGTCGAGTTGGACCAACTCCGGTCCGACTCGGTCCGATGCCCACCTCTACGCACACGTGCAATAATGCATGCACATGTACACTTTATAATCAGTGAACACATGGGGTTACACATTTTGGTCATCGTGTTCTAAAATGTGTGGCCCACCTAACATCACATGATGGGGACATCACGCACACGCACACCGCCCCCCCGACGCACGTATGCATGGAGAAGGAGGGCCCCACCGTCGATTTGGCTCGATGACGACGTCCAGGGAGGGCCTCCTGGTTAGAAGACAGAGTTTTGGTTCAAAAGAGTGGGTCTGATAGTCAAGTAAAGCCCATCATGGGATCTCATGATCATGGCGCACTAATCTGAGTAATCTCATATTTTATGTTTTGCTTATTAATGTTATTTAGAATATCATGGACGGTTTATATTTCTTTAATTAGTTTTTATTTTTGTTTACTTCATCGGCAAGTAATAGGCGAGTTTTGGGGTATAGGGTTTTCTTATAAATAGGTACCCCTTGTAGGTTGTTTTTTTTCATTGAAGTTTAATAAAAATTCTGCGTTTTTCTACTCCTCTAAGTTCTTGAGTTGTAGAAATCCAATTGAGTATGAAGCCCTCCCTTCATCGAAGGGCTAACTACCGTGGTGCGAAGCCACATCTATCCCGATTCGTTTCCATCTTTTACCATCCATATTTCTCATCTCGTACAATCATCCACGATTCAAATCCTTTTTTTTTTTGCAACAGCTTTCCTCTCTACAGCAGAATTCTAGATTCTGGCCCTATAGGAGGGCTGAAACTTTGGCAGAGCACCACGCACAAACCGCATATCGGATCGACGCGAAACTTGGGGGTTTTGGAGCCCACCCTTGGCCGACTAGATTCAAGGAGTCAGTTTCCGACTTCGGGCTTCCCTCACACGTGCAGCCAGGCCCCTGCGCACGTGCATCAGGTCTGGCCCGCTGTCCGCATGTGTGGATTGTCGTCAGGTTCAGATTTCCTACCTATTTCATCTCTCTCATACCTATTTTCCATAACCCTAACCCTAGATTGCATTATTTTTAATTTGTTTGCCCCTTTTCTAATCCTAGGGTTCTCTGAACTGAAATTGGTGAATCACTTAGATTAGGGACTGATTGTTGTGCATGTGTGGATGATTTTTACTTCCTTTGAGTATCGTTTGGTCCATAATTTTTATTGATCCAGCCCTAGCCTGTGTAGGCCTAGACCCGCACAGATTCCCCTTGCTTGAATGTTTGAACTTTTGTGTGGGATGTGGAAATTTTATGTGCATGTTTCTGAATTAGTTTGATCTATAGCCTGAGATCTTGCATATCATAGTTAATTTTCATGTCCTGCACCATCACATATATGGACATGATCACAATATCAAATACAATAACTAAGATTATCTAAATCTAAAATTTTATTATTTTATGTCATTTTTTTTTAAAATGTGTGTGTGAGTGTATTGATCTTCATCATCACAAGAGATCCAAATCGTTAATCACAAAAACTGACAACACCGTTAGTTAGATCTCAATGAAAAATCCCAAGTCCCTTTATAACACTTGGCTTAAATCAGCCACAAATGGCCGATTAAGGGCCCTTAATAAGATACACTTTATCTTAAAGAGATAAGTGATTTGGACTTCTAATTAGGCCCATCTCCCACGTGGACTTTCGGATCTCATCTAAAATGGATAAGTCACTTCCGTAACTTGAAAATTTATATAACATATAGAAATGCTAATAATTAGTGCCAATACCTTAGATTATAGATAAGTAGTGATGCTTTACGCAATGTAGAGATGACCATCAAGACATTAATCATCGAATAACTTAAGGGTCAACAATTTGATGGCAACAACTATGAAGATTGGTCCTGCGCCGTGAGATGCCTTCTAGACGAGGACAACATTTCGCACACTCTGGACGAGGTTCGAGAGGAACCAATATTGGCTGAAGATGGAAACTTAGCACAGCATAAGATTGCCATGAACCGCTAGAACAAGTGACACAAGTAGAATTGCTCAGCTTGTAACGTCCTGACTAGCACCAAGCACAAGAAGCTCATACTAACGTATGAGGAGCATGAGACCGCTAAGGGAATCTAAGATGCATTGGTTAATACCTATACGCAAAAGTCATATGCAAGCATTAGGGTAATGAAACTGGAGTTTCAGGAGTATATGATGCTAGTCGGTTGCTTTAGTAAGGAATATATCTATAAAATGGGGCAAATGATACTGGAGTTCCAAGAGTATAGGATACCAGTCAATTGTCCCTACAAGGACCATATCCGTAAAATGGAGCAAATGATAAGTACCCTTAGGAATGTTGGGTGCAAATTGACGGAAAATCAAAAGATTATCGCGATGCATCGTTCCTTGCTCAAAAAGTGGGCCCCAATCAAAAGGATTATAAACCATATTAATTCAATCACTACGTTCAGAGACTTTTGGCCACCTGGTATGCGAGGTTGATATGAATGCAATTCAACTAGGTGTAACAAAGGCCTTTGCAACAAAGACCCACAAGCGGAAGGCTAACATGAGACGATCCAAAGCTTGCAAAAAGACAGAAAAATGACCAAGAACGGAAGCCCGCGACACCTCCTAATCCCAAGAAGGGAAAAGGAAAGAACAAGCCGAGAAAGTCCAACTTGATCTGCTTTTTCAGTGAAAACTCCGGCCACTACGCCTGTCAATGCACCAACAAAGAGAAAATAATTCTTAAGTCGCTAGATACTTTGTTTGTTGGCATTGGTTTTGAAATCCTTTCCATTGATAATTTATCTAACGAGTGGATTTGAGATTTAGACACAATAATGCACTTGATACAAGATCGTAGAGGACTCAAGGAACTCCGACCTAAAGCCATAGGGAGTTAGAAGGTGTACATGAGGAATAATGCTGCTGAAGATGTGCTAGGGATTAACGTTTATTATGTCCGTACATTTGTAGGGCGGACAATAATCCTCTGTGATACTCTTTATGCACCCGGCATGCATCAGAGTTTAATTTCTATTTCTAGGTTGTTTGTTAGCAGATGGTTTTGACATTCGTTTTTTTCGATTTAGAGTTTCACTAAGACTTAATAACCACATCTTTGCATGAGAAAGTTTGATTTTAGATTTATTTTATTTATTCTTGACATAGAATGTGATAATGCACCCCTTGCTTTATTTGTTATATTGAATAAATCTGTTGTATCAGAATCTATAAAATAAAAAGCGAGATTAGGTCACATTGGAAAGGACCATATGACAAGACTGACTCATTCTAGTTTGTTAGGTTCCAGGAAGACTTCTAAGAAAGTAGCAGGTCCAAGGGTCTGCTGTAGATAATCCATTCGGATATCTGTGGACCCCTGAATTTACGTGCTAAAAATGAATACCAATACCTCATCACTTTCTTTGACAACTACTCACCCCATGGATATGTGCATCTCATCTCACACAAATCTGAGACTTTTGACTGTTTTCTCAAATATAAAGTTGAAGTAGAGATTCAGCTAGAGAAAAAGGTCAAAATCCTCAAATCTAATAAAGGTGGTGAGTATACATTTGAAAGGTTTAAATCATACTATAAAGATGTTATTGTCGTCTGACAACACGCAATGGCTTATACTCCACAATAAAATGGAGTTGTAAAGAAGGAAAATAACATTGTTGAACATGGTTAGATCGATGATGGCACATGCTTAATCTCTTTACCACATTTTGGGGAGACGCATTGTTTATAACCGTCTATGCCTTTAATAGTCCTATCCAAATCCGTTCCTAAGATTCCATATCAGATGTGGACTGAAAGGATTCCTTCTCTAGCCAATCTCCGCCCTTGGGGATCCTTGGGACACGTTTTGTTGCTCGCTCCGCATAGAGGTAAACTTGATAATAAAACCATTGAGTATGTATTCATAAGGTACCCAATACCTATGTTGTAACACCCAGAAACTTTTCAATACCCGAGTATTGAAATTTCTCGAGTGCTACCATAAAAGTTAACCTGTGATGTACACATGTATGGTACCAATCTAGCTATCCTCTAACACGACTCTGTCGATTAAAAGTAATCTTCATCTATGAACCAAACAATCTGACCATTGAAAACAAATCACTAGCCTTAAATCAAGTAACTCCATTATTGGATTTCAACCACTCGTGTTAATCAAACCGTCCATTGTCAACGAGTAAATCCCGAATCATCAGATTCACCACGCCACTCAATATTATGTAACCACTTGGAGCTTAAATCTGACCCCGCCCCTAAAAGGAACCCTACAATCTGAATGGACGGAATGGATCTTCCGAAATCATCATCAGATCACCCAAGGCGCAGTGCGTGTGCACCTGTTGCATAGTAGCCGTAGACCACGCAGAGTGAATCTGGTACTATGCCCGACCTAATCTCCCGCTTTCACACTCTCGCGCTAGGGACATTTGAATCGCCGCAACTCGGACAGAGATGGGACCCACCACCAAGGGGCCATCAACAAATCAAAACCGTTCATCATACGTGGCCCCCAGATCTGATCAAAATCCAACCAGTTTCGGACGGAAAGAAGGAACCCTCCTCCGTTCAAAGGCCGCCAGCGAGATCTTGAACGAACAATGTCTGATTTCGAGTTCTGTGGCCCACAATGATCGGCCAGATAGACTGATCAGAACCACCTAGAAAGATGAAATACTTTCGATCCTATCCAAGGTATCCAGAAGAAAGAAAGAAAACGGAAAGCGGAATTTCCGCCGTTGTTCACGAGAGAAAAACACTCCCGGAACTTACGTTCGCAAGCCTCCGAACTTTATAGCATGATCGAACCACCAATTCAGTGGGCCAGGGATCAGCTAACAATGATCCGGACCATTCAAAGGATAGACCCAATTCAAGAAGGGGCGGGAAACAATCTGCCTCTAAAATAGAGGATCGGCTAGCTGATCAAACACCAACCAATGGGACCAAGAACAGGAATTCGGCGGACGATCAGGGATGTCCATCTGATAATCCATCACCAAAGAAATCCTCCCCAGCACATTGATCGGACAATGAAGGAGGAATCCAAGAGGATTCAGCCGGAGAGAGAAAACTGTATCTCTGTTTTCCGGTTGCGCAAGAAGTGCTGCATAAGATCTTTACGCACCGATATTCTTGCTGCATAAATGAGGTTACGCAAAAGGGATGCTGGGTTCAAACAACCTATAAAACAGGCCTTGCCGTCCACAAGAAAGAAAACAAGGGAAAGAAAGAAGGAAAGAAAGAAAGAAAGAAAAAAAAGAAAAGAAAAGAAAAGAAAAGAAAGGAAAGAAAGAAAAGAAAAGAAAGGAAAGGAGAGTTCAACAACGCTGAACACCCAAGGTTCAGCAATCCGCTGATTTACTGAGGTATGCCATGCCCAACCTTCCCCTTCTATACTCCTTCTCTCCCTTCGTCCCATATCTTGGTTTAAAATCAAGTCGATTAAACTAGCTAGCTAAACCGAATCTAACCATTTAAAAATTGTTAAACACTAGAATAAGGATTTAATCCTTTGACGCATATCTACCTTCAAGGAGGAAACAACAATAGAGGTGAGGGTTTTTATCCTTTAAGCTTATCTTAATTTAAGTTGGCATGATTTAATTGTCTTTATACATGTTTCTATGTTATTGTGATTCTTTCCCTACTATCGTATAATTTTACCACCATCAATTGTCTATCCTTTGGAAATTATAGTATGGTTTTGATTACATGTAATCTTTGTGAATTTATGTGGGGTGATGGATACAAGCCTTGCCCTTGTCTATACCAATTTTGTTGAGTTAGCCCTTACTACTCATCTCTTTGTTGAGTTGGCCTTTGCCACTCTTCTCTTTATTGAGTTGGTCATTACCACTCTTTTCTTTATTGAGTTGGCCATTGCCACTCTCCTTTTGTTGAGTTAGCCATTGCTACTCTCCTTATTATTGAGTTGGCCATTGCCACTCTCCTCCTTATTGAGCTAGCTATTGTTACTGTCCTCTATATTTTGTTAGCCTTGTGCTATTTACCTTTAAGGCTTGGGCATGTGTCTTGACATTCTAAAGCTCCCATGATTCAATGAATTTTCCTTTTTAGCGGAAGTACTATGTTGGGTATCTCACCTCTAGCAGTCGAATAAATATCATGGACGTAATGCGTTTTCGGTAACAGCCCCCGGGGTGACACGTAATTTCATGTTTCATGGGTAGTGGTGCACAAATCAATGTAAGTAATTCACAATGCGTGTTACATTACTTCCGGGATTGGATGTCACAAATAGTCGCCCCATGAACAAATTGTGTCACGTAATTCATCTGGTCATGTGTTGTGTTCGTCTTAGGATAATCGCGTAAAACCATGTTAAACATAGGACACACCGGCGAATCTTTGTGGAATGGGATGCGGGGCGAGCCGGATAACTCTAATCATTTTCCACATTGTGGTTATCATTAAGTGTGATGAACCGCATATAATTAGCTAGGCATGCATCTCATGTAGATTGCTTGTGCATATTGATACCTCTCGTAGTTGTGGAGTACGGGATATATCAGAACCTTTATATTGCTTTTATGAATATCTTGAATTATTATTAATCTTAAAGGATAACCATCACTATGAGTAGGGCGTTGACCCTCTCCAACCGTACAAATGATGCAGGTGATGTACAAATTGAAGACCTAGAGGACCATTTCCCTATGCAAGATTATGCTGAAAGAGTAAGAAGATAATTTTATACTTCTGCTACGAACTCGATAAATGTAATAAGCTCCCATTGAGAGGGCATTTGATTATTTACTGAATTCTTTACTCTGATGAAATAATCAATACAGTCGATTTTATTCTCATGAATGTTACCTTCATGAATGTATCTGGATGTGATCCAAATGAAAAAAAAAAAGGTGCGATTTTTAAAGCATCCAATTTATACATTATTAACACTCGGTTTTCTCGGGCAGGAGTATAAACTTTGGCCGTGAAACTTCGGTATGTTACGTATGCACTCAAAGGAATATGTTCTAGTTTATGAGGACCATGGACGATAGACTAAGAATCTTGGGACGTGACCTTTGTCGAAAATACATATCCCAGTAGAAAGTTGCAATACAACTTTTTGAAATTCCCAATGCATCTTAGGAGAGTAGGTGCTCCGCTTCTCACAATGGAGATGCTCCTATAGTTCGTCAGGCAATGGCAGTACATAAACTATATCGAAGCGAAAGAGGATTGGTTCCTTAAAGATACTTTAATATCGAGGGCGAGTCTTACTCTTGCATTGTGGTTAACGATGATGAGTTTGGTTCTTATTAGAAGACGTTGTTGTCTTAAAATTCAGTTGAATGGGTATCTTCCATGAACGAGGAGATCAATTTCATGAAGAAGATTAAGGTCTGAGAACTTGTAGATTTGCCTTCCAATCAAAAAGCGATAAGTAACAAATAGATTCTCAAGATTAAAAGAAAGGCAAATGGTATAATGGACAAGTATAAAGCACGGTTGGTTGCTAAAGTTTCACAAAAAGAAGGCGTTGATTACAAAAATACTTTTTCACATGTTGCAAAATTCTCCTCAATCCACAGAAGCTTGTCCACTGTCGCAAGTTTAAACTTAAAAGTTACAGAAAGTGGTTGCACAATCGGGGGAAAAAAAATCAAAATAGACAGTAGAATTGTTTGGGATGATAATGTTGCAGTGAAAGGTTCTGAGGCAACCACAGGACCCGGAGAAACCTTGCGTTGATTGATCAAACAAAGATTTCCTTCCCGATCTTTATGACAAAGCCATTGAATGAAGCGGTGCAGGTGAAAGGTTTCATATGGATGTAAAGACCGCATTTTTAAATGGTGACTTATATGATGAAATATACATGCAACAACCCATAGGATGTGGACAAAGTGCACCCAAAGAAAGTTTGATAAACTGTTGAAATCTATCTATCGGTTGAAACAATCTTCAAGATAGTGGTACACGTTAGCTATCACCACTTTTGTGTTTATAAAGAATCAAGAAGATCATTGTGTATACATGAAGTGGTCTAGAAGATATTTTCTAATACTATCTCAATATATAGACGATATCCTACAGTTGATAATGATATGCAACTATTGATGATGACTAAAGATTGACTTTTCTCGAACTTTGAGATGAAAAATCTTGGTGAAATTAGCTTTATTTTTGGGGCAAAGATCATCAGGGACCACCATAGGAGATTCTTTGGCTTGTCTCAAGCCACCTACATATAGAAGATCTTAGAGCAGTTCAAGATGAAAATTTTAAAAGCAGTTGAAACCCCTATGGGCAAAACTACCAAGCTAGACAGGAAATTGTGTCCCTAAACTAAAGCTGAGAAATTGGCTATATCCTTAATAACTTATGCAATAAGTAGCTTAATGTATACCATGCTTTGCACCAGACTGGATATTTGTTATGCAGTTGGCATAGTCAACTGTTACCCAAGTAACATGGGATAATCTTATTGGTAAGCCATCAAACGCAAATTCTGCTATCTCAAGAAACTAAGGACCTAATGTTGTGTTATGAAGGGACAAATCTCGAGCTTAAAGGATATTCTAATGCTGCCGATGAGGAAGAGTCTACTTCAAGATGTCTTTTTGCTTAAAGGGGGAGCTATCTCATGGTCGAGCAAGAAACAAATATCCACAATCCTTTAATCTACAGAGGCCAAGTACATTGCATGTTGTGCTACAGTTCAGGAGTGCGTAAAGGTTCGTAGATTCTTATAAGTTTTGGGTGCTATATCGGACATTCAAGACCTTATTTCATGGGGGATAGATAACACCTATTATGGACTTGGCGAAGGAACCCAAACACCACAAGAAGTCCAAGTAAATTGAGATTAAATATCATTACGTCCGTGATAAAGTGAGAGATGTTGGCTGATTCTATGACAAAGCCTATAACTAAAGATTTATTATAGGTTCACGTCAAGCAAATGGGATTAAGGAGAGCTTGAGTGATACGATTGTATCATATACTTTTCATCTTTCATTAATGAATAATACACTCATTTTATGCAGTGTTGAACACTATTGTTCATTAGGTGTGTAGATCATCAACATTTGCCTTGAGATCGTGTAGGATCTTTATCTTTGTTGGCAGGCTGGTCACCCACTCGCATGGGTTCACCAACCCTGAATGTATAAGAAAGGTACAATTAGGGTGATGTTCATACGTTGAGGTGTGAATCATCTTCTATTGTGAAAAATAGAGGATGTGGATACAAGCGAGTCATATCTGCCTTCAATTCTAAAAGATTAAAGATGAGATTAATCAAGTCGAATAACATAATCGCTCCATTACTCTTTATGTGATCCATGTTATAGCTTGAATAAAAGCCAGGTCATGAGAATATGAGATGAGCCATACCTCATGTGAGACGACCTACGTATTGTAGACCTGACATATGCCTAGAATTGTCTACTTTATAGCGTGGATTGTAGTCACATGCTTGGACTTTTTACATACAAATTGCTTTGATTTGATCTAATCATTGCAACGTGTGAATAGCCAGTCTCGTAGGTGCCTCTGTCTTAGCTATCCTCATCTTGTGTACAGAAGGATGAGATTTGAGCGTTGCCACTTTAGTGTATGATGACGAAGGACTATTGATTTGTCAGACTCGGTTACATTAAGAAAGCGGCTTGATCGATTCCAAATTGCACGTCTGTGTGGGGACGATTCCATGACAGCAACACCCAGTTTTTAGAACTATTAATACACACTAGAAAACTTATCCACCAACAGTATCGAATTTGATTTTTTTGCCAAATAATATTATTTTCAAAAGTGTGTGTGTGTGTGTGTGTGTGTGTGTGTGTGTGTGTGTGTGTATTAGTATTACTTTAAAAGGATTCAAATCAATGTTTACGAAAAATTAAGTTTTAAGAATAACTCGATAAGTTGGAGAAGTGCGTATGTTGGCCAAGTACTCTAGATTGGGAGTCAACTCCATAAGGTGTGGTCATAAGTAGGACATGCATTACAAAGCTTAAGTTATTGAGTCCTAGTTAAGTGGTCGCTTAGTACTCAAACACTTGTGAGAAGACAACGATGTTCCAATTGGTCCCATGTCTCTGATTCTTTTGATCGCGATTTTTTTTATGTTTATTTTTATGAGATGAGCTAGATAGACAATTTATATTATGCCCATCCCACAACGTGATTGATTGGAGATGTTGGACTTGGGCCTATGAGGCCCACTTGCAGACAACCACAAGAGGGTGGGTCCCACGCGAGTTTCCCTCCGTATACCCTCTTTCCGATTTCTCTCGGATGTTTAATTTGAATTCTAAATTTTGAATTTAAAAATGAATTCAAAATTAAACTCAATTGTAGATAAGATTGGGATATGGTGAGATTGGATAAGACAAAAGTGATCTCTAGTTTAAGACCATTGAACTATTGAGCTTGCTCATAGTCTTGCATTCGCGGTTTCTAGCGTCAGGCTAGAGGATTGTTGGGTCATTTCCCACAATCTCTTCTTCTTTTCTTTGATCTATTTGCTTCCCCTTTCGGGGTTTGCATTAAATAATAGAATTCCTAGCTAGCTAAGATATGAGAAAATAGGAAACTATAAATAAGAAAGCACTGTAATTAAGAAAGCACCTAAATAAGATAAATATAAAATTACTTCTTGCCTAATATAAAGATATGAAAGAAAAAGGAAATTTCCTAATGTAGAGATTTTGAAAGAAAATGAGTGGTGATGGGTTAAAAAGGGAAACTAAGCCTTTTCTTGTGCACAGGTGTGGAGCGTGCAAGTGTGAGATGTGGGTGGTTTCTTTAAATGTGATCAATCAGCTTGTGTGGCTATTTGGTTGCATCAATTGATGCAACCAAATGGCCACACAAGCTAATTGAATTAATGCAACCAAATGGCCACACAAGACGATGAGCATCAGAGTGTCATCTCCTTCTGTCACTCGCAGGCCTGTGGTGGTAACTTTTCTGTTAAAAAGACCACGGCCAAGATTCTGCAGTGTAGCTTTTACTGGCCCATTATGTTCCGGGACACTCAAGAGTTTTGCAAAGCTTGTGAGCTTTGTCAGAAATTGGGAGCATTATCCCATCGAAATATGCTGCCCTTGAATCACATTCTTATCATAGAGGCATTTGATTGCTGGGGCATCGATTTCATGGGACCATTCCCCCAATCGTTTGGAAATCTATATATTTTGCTCGCCGTAGAATATGTCACTAAATGGGTCGAAGCGATTCCGTGTCGGAATAATGACCATCGCATGGTCATTAAATTCATAAAAGAGAACATCCTTTCCCGATTCGGAACACCTCGAGCCATCATTAGTGATGGGGGCTCACACTTTTGTAATAAGCCATTCGAGAGTTTAATGAAGAAATACGGTATCTCTCATAAGTTGAGCACCCTATATCACCCATAGACAAGTGGGCAAGCTGAGATTTCTAATAGGGAGATCAAACACATTTTGGAGAAAACGGTTAACCTTGACCGTAAGGATCGGTCGATCCGATTGACCAATGCCTTATGGGCTTACCGTATTGCTTTAAAAACCCCTATTGGAATATCTCCCTTTAGACTTGTCTATAGGAAGGCTTGCCACTTGCCCGTGGAGTTGGAACATAGAGCCTACTAGGCGATCAAAAATCTGAATTTCAATCTAGACAACGCTGGCTCGCTACTCAAACTTCAGTTGAATGAACTCAAAGAAATCCGGAATGACGTGTACGAGAACTCGAGAATTTACAAGGACATGATGAAGGCGTTTCATGACCAACATATTCTACGGAAATCATTCACGCCTGGTCAGAAAGTCCTTTTGTATAATTCTCGACTACATCTCTTTCTAGGTAAACTTCGATCTCGTTGGACCGGCCCTTTTACTGTTATCAATGTTTATCCTCATGGGGCTGTCGAGATTTAAAATCCAGACAATGGCAATGAGTTTAAAGTGAACGGACATCGCCTAAAGCCATTTGTTTAGAAATTTGATGCAGAGGACATGTCCATGCCTCTGACTGATCCTGTTTACCAAGATTGATCTCCTAGTCTGATGGAGGTATAGGTAGGTTTCCTGCTTTTATAGGACTAGGGTAGTTTGCTTTCTACATTGTTTTAAGATAGTTTGCTTTTGTTGGTTTCTCTCTTGTGTTGACCTGCTCTCACGCTGATATCTTTGGAAAGCTTCTTGATTCTTTCATTCAGGTACTATTTTTCCATCACCCCTCTTTTACTTTCGTTGTCCCATGTGCATTGCATGCTTATTTCTTTTACATTGAGGACAATGTAGATTTTTGGTTGGGAGTGGGAGATTAGGTCACCTAATCAGTATTTTCTCGGTCTTGAGCAACATTTGTGAAAATTTTTATATTTTATTGGAAATTCTTGTGAATTCAAAGTGATTTTGACGGCCACCATTGATGTAGAATTATAAGATACGGAGTGTTGGGGATTTACGTCTCTTGGATTTAGCTGTCTGATAGATTCCATAGTTGAGTTCGAATTATCAATCCATAAGTAGAAGTTTTAAACATTGATTGAGTCATGATTTCACATGTCACATCTCGCTTACGCATTGAAGTTTCAGTTCGATATTGAAGGAATAACTTGGTAATCCCTAAGCATGGTTGGGCGAATGGCGAATGGTCTTCACTATAGGTTTGCTCCCTATAAGTGAAGATTCAATTCCCCAAGGTTGACATTCGGAAAGGGATGGGCAACTGGTTTTCACCATAGGTTTGCTCCCTATAAGTGAAGATTTGATTCACCTCCTTGGCGTTGCTTTCAATGGAAAAATCAAAAGCCGGAAGAATGATCTGTGAGGCAAGATTAGGTTTTGGTTTTGGTGGTTATGAATTCTCTTGGTGGTTACCAATGATATCATGAAAGAAGAGACGATTGGATCTCTTAATGATGATAAGCCGAGACTACACTATACAACCATGGATTTTAAGATTTAGAAATTTTTCTAATTGATGGATTAATACTTTGAACTTAATTCTGAAGTCTACCATGCGCTCGAGTCTACGAGAAAGTAATGCCCATCATTCGTGAATCTTAGAATTCTAGTACCTGGATTGTTTTCAAAAATCACTCGAGTTTATAGAAATTGTCCTGTAATTCTCAACTTATTTTTCGCATACTTTGCTCGAGACTAGCAAAATGCTGGTTGGGAGTTGTGTTAAGGGTCAAATATTGCATATTAGACCCCAATTATTACTCGATTTTGTGAACATGATACCGTTTAACGCCCTATATTAATCGTGTTTGTGATGCAAAGTGAATCTAGGAGCTTGGACTGAAAAGGGTGCCAAATGCATGAATTTGACGCTCCAGAATCACCAAATCAAGGGACGAACCCTAGGGGACCAAGATTGAAGAATTTACACGCCCGGGATTCGAGAAAATCCCGTATTTCACGCTAAAGAGGACTGAAATTCGTCCAGAATGCAAGATCACGGGGTTCCTACCATCTGTTCGGTTCCAAACTTGATATCTGCCATGAGGACCATAAATTAACTGTACACATCGAATTTTAGCCCTTGAATGCCTGTGGAAGTGGCCCAACGGTCAGATCAGCCCATGAATCATCAACCTAGGACCCACTTGATATCTGGATATGCTTCAAATGTTGTCTCAACTCCTTATATGAGATGAAAAACCGGTTGAACGGAGTGGATTTTATTTGATCAGTGAGGTGGGCCCACTTCATGTGGCTGGTGTACACGGCGGGAGTACACCCGCTATGTACCGGACCAGCAGAAGCGGTCAACTAAGCGCTGACCCGCATAAATCCAGACGAATTAGGAAATTCGAATTTCCCGCTTGCGAACCGTTCGAGCAGAGTCTTGCGGACGGTCCTGATGGGCCACAATCCCGGATCAACAGTCCAATCCGAACCGTTCATTAGATTCCAACGGTCCACTCGATCAGGATCAAGAGGGACAAATTTCGGAGAATCAACAAGAACGGGTCTCCTTCGTTCAAACGTAAGATGGACAGTACAAGCAGGGAGTTCCGGTCCATCTCTGTGGGTCATCATCTCAAATGGAAAACCGTCCATCTCACCGAAATTTCGAGACGAAATGAATGGACGGGGTGGATTTCTCTAGAAATCCTTATTGTGAGCCTCACTGATTTACGCAGTAGAGACGGTCGGCTGAAGGATTGTTTGCGGCCCTGATCGTGGCTACGCAGCAGAAGATCTCAAATGATGTTCATGATGATTTCGATGGGCAAGGAATCAGTGAGCGACAATCCGAACCGTCCGAAGGAACAAATCAAACACAAGAAGCAATGGAAGTCAATCTACTGATAAAAACAGAGTCTTGGTTGGCTGATTGAACGCTGAAAGATGGGACAATCAGAGACAGAAAGATGACCCTTCAAAGGATCATCCTATGGCCAACAACGTGAATGGTGCAGATTGGAGGATGATCTCCCAGAAAAGTGGACCGGAATCATCTTAGCGGCGCAGGTGCGCACGCTATTACGCAACCTCCAATCAAGCAATGCACAAGAACAGAGTATGAGCGTCAGTCTGCTGTGGACCCTCGTCATGATCAGGATGAGAAATCGGCACCGTCCATCCTGCAGGGACGACAAATCTAATCAAGACGTGGCAGTTGTTTCGCTGATCGGCAAGGGAAGTAGGGAGTTGGGTGTGCTGGCTTCATGATTGCGTAAACTAACTTGTGCAGAGAAGTGTTTTGGCTGCGTAAATACACTTACGCATTCTCCACCGCCTCTCCATGCACCGTCTCCAGCTATTCCAGCCGACCGACCTTGGTGGTCCTATAAAAAGGAGAGGAAAAGAAGGGGCATTCAATCCATGGCTGAGAAGTTTGGATGTCAGTGAGAGAGAGAGAGAAAAAGAGAGATTGTTATAGAGTTTTTTTTTTTTTTAATTGTTTATTTTATTATTTTTGGAGAGATCTAGTCCAATCATGTTGGGCTAAACCTCTTAGCTAGGGCTAAGAGGTGAAGCTTGTGGTGTGATGGGAAGATCTCTACGGCTTTGATTCATGTTTGAACTGATATTGATCCTGGTTTGATTTTAAGGAATGCCTTTAGTTTTTAATGGTTTGTTGTGACTGATATTACAATAGATCTGTGATGGTTTTGAGTATTTCCTTTCCCTTATTTTGATTGTGAAATTAGGAAGCCCTGTTGTTCACCATTGCCCCTTGGACATGGTTGGATGATGGAATCCTTCCTAACATTCATACATCTTCTGATTGATTGTGGATTGGTTTAGTTCTGTTGTTTAATGTCTCATGGGTATGGTTTTGTGATGGAATTGTCTCTAATTCTCATACCTTTCACTCTTTGGAAACTAGATCAAAAGAAGTTCATATTTGATTTTCATGGTATATCTTCCAACTTGATGAAGATGGGACTCGAAGTCCAGTTGAGTTCATGAATCAAGCGTAGATCTCCCTGATCTCTACAAGTGGATCCTCTGAATCCCTAGTTTCCCACCTTTGAATTCTACAAGTTTTAGCGTATTATTTCACCATTATTCCCTCATATTCATCTGATTTAGATTTTATCTTATTCCAGTTCTAGTTCGAGTTACTTTCAGAATACGTACAAGGTTCAGCCCCTGTGGATTCAACCTCGGTCCCACCGAGATTATTACTACATCACAACCCTATACTTGGGGTGTGAACACACTGCCATTATCGTAATGGTATAATACTATGCTAGTACTGGAGTCTAGCCCTTCCCAATAAAATTGTTCCCCTCGTGTGGCGGCCGTTTAGCGCAAGTCATGCTCGAATATACCTATGTGAGTTGTGCTAGCATGGTAGGGTGCCATGAGCAAAGAGATTTGGGTGTTGCAAAGAAGAGCATATTGAGATGAATGCATGGTAAGACTAGGAGGTATAGAATTAAGAATGATGTCATGTGAAGAAGTCTAAGACTAATTCCAATAAGAGCAAAAAAAAAAAAAAAATTTGATGTAGAGAAAATTCAGATGGTTCAGTCGTGCAAGTACAACAAAGGCCAGAGATCTTTTATCTCATCCAATTAAGCTCCAAAAGGTCTCTATCCTTGTCGTTTTTTTTTTTTTTTTTGAAAGGTAGATCTCTATCATTGTTATTCACAAGCCCATCAACCTAGGAGATGACACGTTTGAATCCATCTTCCATGGAGGCAAAAATAACTGAAACTGTATTCTCCTCAAGTTGTATCTGTAGTTGTGTGCACCTCACAATTCCAACTGACTAGAATTCAACTGCCCTCCAACGTGGCTAGTTGCGACTGTATCGAATGTTGCAATCAAAATGAGGGGCTACTTTTTGGATCAAACTATACAAGGATGTGTTTAAATGCATGGTTAACTGTCAGATGACTCACAGATCTATTATTTGAACTGTCTGATGAAAACATGAAACAAGGTCATGAGAGAAATGTAAGTTTTGCTGGGAAAGAAGCCACTCACATGATTCTTGAAATTTGGAGTAGACAAATTGATAGATAGATTTTTCATCAACAACAGTGCCTGGAAATACACCAGAAAGAATACATTAATCAATTGCAAACACTTTTTCCATCACAAAAAAGTGGCCATGTTTGAAACAAACATAAGATGTGTGGACATATATCAAATAACACAATCATAATCAATATGTGAAAAGACAATTAAGCTATTGTGTGGACCACAACATAACAAAACTAAGTAGGAAGAAATCATGGACAACTATACCTCCCCTCCAACCCAAAAATTACCCCTGAACCATCGCCCAGTGAAGTCCCTCAAAACTATCCTGAAAGAAGTGCACCCCCCCCCCCCCCCCGAATCAACACTCCAAGTTCAAACATCGCATGGTGTGGGACCCACATGCATCATTTGGGGGGGGAGGCACATCTGTTCTCTTTATTCATATGGAAACTGAAAAACCACAACCGATCTCTTTATTCATACAGAAAGAGGGACATAATACATCATATGTAATGATCTTGTAACATCAAAAGCTCTAAATTAGGAACTATTAACTTCTAGAAGAAAGCTATTTTGATGGTTACCATACGAATGATCATGACTATGTAACATTACTACAATACAGAATTTTATAGATGAATAAAGAAGCTTCTTCCATAAGCACACAATGATAAAAATGATTTGGGTTCGATACAAGACATACTGCTTCGATATTAACTGGATCCATCTGTTTCAGTTTCTGCAAATGACCACTAGTGTTCGGATCAAAGACACTGCCGATGAAGGTGTAGACTTGAGAGAAATCTGGCATAACTATATAAAACAAGAAAAAAAGGAGGCTAAATAATGTGCCAATGCATATCCTCAAAGTAGAACAAATAAAGAAATTCATAACAAATAGCAAGCATTTAATTAGATGAAAGACAAGGTCTGTCTCATGGCACACCTAGGGACTGGGTGTTTATAAAATTGATGAAACTGACTCTCTATTGATGTTAGAGTACAGTCTTAAATATATGTATGTTGCAGAATATTTAAGTGTGAAAGTACAAATATTTTCAGTTGAAATGATATATACACATGTATGCACATATTTTCTAGAGGAGAAAATATATATTCGCACTTCTCCTTCTCACTATTTCTACAGCTGAAATGATACATACACATGTACGTCTGTACATATGTGAGTGAAGAACATTGCAAAGTCATAATAATAAAATGCCCAAGAAATGATAAGCAACAGGAATCATTATATTACACCCATGAGGTACAAGTAGGTCAAACAAAAACCTCGTTCCTTGTGCTTGCCTCCAAGTTGGTGGTTCTAGTCACTCCAGTCACTCAATCTTCAGTTTTCACATGTTAAGGTTCAATATCCTTGGGTCCCGTCTTTCTTGAATGAGGTGATAATCAACATTAATGTGTTTCGTCCCTTGCATGAAAGTGCTTGATTTGATGGCATATGTAGTGCACCATTTTGATCAAATCATGGTGTACTGCATTTACTCAACTATAACGTGAAGATTCAGTAAATCTATCACAAACAAGTTAATTTAGTTGTTGGCACTGCTATTGCCCAAAATTCAGCTCTAGTGCTTGAACCCTCTTTAGTTTTTTGCTTCTTACGAAACCACAACATGAGATGTTTCCCGAGTACTTATCACAGAGGTAGAACTTCTATCGTTGGGCTTCCACCGAACAATAAGTATATTAATGCATATCACAATAAGAACAACTCAAGTAAATCAGTCCGTCATTAATAATCCCTTTCAGGTATATGACAATTCCTTTAACAGCTCACGAGTGGGAAACTAAGAGATCGCAAAGCCTGATTTACAATCACTAGACTGCTGGGTCTGGTGAAAGTATTGAGAACCTCCATTGTTGCTCCTGAATTCTGTTCGATCTTCTGGGAGATCCATTTTTCCTCTGTGAACTGTTTCTTCAACAACTATGGTTTTAAGCATTAGTGTTACACCTTGTAAAAAGGGTTTATATTCCTAGTAATTTTCGCTTCTTTTTGTGTGTGTGTGTGTGTGTGAGTTGTAATCGCATTAGAGAGGAGTCGAAGCCTACCAATTTCGAGACCCGAAACAAACTTATAACATGGTTGCTCTTAAAAGCTCAGACGTATGTACTTGAACATGTTATAGTATTTATAACATATACTGAGCAAGAGGTTTGCTAGGTCCACCTGGCACATGTGTGCGACGTCATGCTGTGCATCACGTGGGACTCCACGTAGACAATCTGGGCAAACAATTTTTATTTTTATTTTTTTCCTGGAGGTGGAAGGTACCACTGCAGCTTTATTACTCAAAATGGACTGAATACAAAGGACAGGACATCACAACCTGAACTATATCTTCCATGGAACTCCAGTTTTATCCATCCAAATGACCTATAATTGGTTGCTAGTTGCAGGGTGGTGTGATTTTAATTATTGTTTCATTAGGAGTTATTGTGGAAAAATTGACATTATTACTCGGACAATAACGATTGTATCAAGTATGTTGAGTGTTTGGGTACAAATGCGAGGTTCTATTGTCTACTAATATTAGCTGTTATTTTTTTTTGGACTTTTTAAGCATTATTCATCAAAACCTCTCCAACAATCCTACCCAAAGTCAATAGGATGAGTAGTATACAAAAGAGGTTTACTAAGCACAATATCAGATGGGGAAAATCAGCTTGGTTACACAATCCCTCAGAATAATGGACCTTTGTTGTTGAATTCGGACCATTGACTACTTTTCTTTTTGACACTCCGATATATGTCCTCCAATCGGCCAGCTAAGATCAGTTATCCACTAAGAATTCTGGTTATGACACTCTAACACGGGATCCACGATTTGGACAGTTTAATTTGAAATTGAAGTAAGCCACGTTTTCAGCAGCCATGTATGCATTTGAGCATACATACATTACGTACGTACAAATGTACACACACGCACACACGCACATATGCATACATAAATGCGAAAAGCTTTTGGACATTTTGCCCCCACTATTAGTTTCCTAACCTTGGAGCCGAGAACTTTGAATATTCTAAGGACATAGGAAAACATTTCAAAAGATGGTAAGGGTATTTTGGGAATTGGAAAACGTGCCATTGAAAGTGTAATTGTATTCTTTTTATGTGTATGGCATAGACTGCATACTCTGCTGGTGTACCATATCTTTGAATGTGTGTGCCTGCGTGCGTGTGTGTGTTAAGAGAGGTGTGGTGTGAAAATACACAACACAAAAAACCCTAGCCTTTATCTCTTTTGCTCCTCTTCCTCACTTCTTTCTTTTATCTGATTCTTCTACAATCTCCACCTACATGGCATCAGAGCATTGTTTACTGATTTAGGGTTTGACTGGAGCTATTGGAGACTGTTGACGTCAGGGTACATGCAGTTGACGTCAACAACTGTGCTATCTATGCGGACTTCAGATCCAAGAAGGGTATGGGTTGATATATCTTGATTTTAAAAGATTTATGGTGATTTTTGTGGATTTTTCCGGAACCGTTTAAGGTGTGTTTCAAGCCCCATGAGTAATGTTTTGAAAATGACCATTTTTTGAGTTTTTTCTTTTTAATCATTTCTTCCAATTGAAGGGACTTTTTTGAGAAATTACTCCATATGGTTAGTTGGATTCACTATCATTGACCATCCAAACATGAGTTTTACTTAATCATTGAATTTTTAACAAGTTTTTAGGGGGTTTTTTGTGTGCAGTTCCACCATTCTGGGCCATTTTTTGAAGGAAAAATATGGGGGTTCCTTTGTTTTGGGGGATTCCATGTGTCTAACATACATCAGGCCTTGTTTTGCTCAATCTTTGTTGAGATTCAGGTCTGTTATATGAGGGTTCCATATTTCTAAGTCGTTTGGACTGTCGACTATACACAGAAAGTTGGGTGTATACATTGTCCTGTTGTGGATTACTTGATTGATTTTCTTTTATATACCTATTCATTATCAACCTTCTCTACTGCTCTAGTATGGAAGATAAGCTCCCTTCTAGGGCTATTATGAGGCCCTCCAAGTCTCACACCCTGTTGATCACCACCGTTAAGTTGAACAGGAACAATTATCTCCAATGGGCTTAATCAGTCAAGCTATTTCTAGGTGTAAGAGAGAGGCTTTCTTATATCTTGGATGACCCACCTGACTCTACAGATGATCGTTTCAAAACCTAGACTAAAGAAAATTACCAGTACCAGGTCATTGCCTGCCTTCTAAACAAGATGGAGGCTACCATTAACAACTCTATTATGTTTTTTCCATCAACTAAAATGATATGGGATACTATCCATGACGTATTCAGAAGATTGCAATATATCTAGAGTATATAACCGATTTTGGACATATGTCAGCTTCAACAAGATGCCAGAAGCATGGAGTATTTCACTATCTTACATGATATGTGGGATAAGCTAGATATGTACCATCCTCTTCCTTCTCAATGTACTCAAGATCATGAACTCATTCGGTAATAACATGAAGAGACTCGAATTATGCAGCTCCTCTCCAGATTAAATTCAGAATACCAAAGTATATGCCGTCAAATCATAGCTATGGAGACCCTTCCTTCACTTTCCACTGGTCTATGCTCTTGTTCAAGGAGTTGATGTCCCATCTTCTACTACTCCTATGGCCATCGACAGATCGGCATACATAGCTATGGATCGTCCTTCTCCCGGTTCCAGTTCTAGGGCTCTTAGTTGGAGCTCCCTGAGTAATAGTCGTGCTCTTAGTTATGGTGGTCGAGGCAGAGCTCGAGCTCTTGATAGAGGTGGTCATGGTAACTGTGCTTTTGGTGGACATGGTCATGGTCATGATGGGTCTTCTCATTCTTGTACTCATTGCGGTGGTACTAATCATACAGTTTATCGATATTGGGATATTGTTGGCCGACCATCGTGGCCAAGTGCTTGTATGACTAGTACAATGTCATTTGATTATGAGAATATTTGCTCGGTGTCTTCGGCATTATCCTATGACATGTCTGCTTCGGGCGATTCTATAACTATATCTAGAGAGGCATATGATGCTTTAATACAACATCAAAATTGAGACGCGAGTTCTACTTCCAGCGCTACCTAGCCTAGTCAGGTACTGCTTTCCATATGTCCCCTTCGTCTCCCTCCTGGATCATTGACTCTAGGGCTACATCTCACATGATCGGTAAGGTCCACCTCCTTAACTCTTATCAAACTTCTAATCAACCTAGCTTTTTTTTTTTGAATGATGATGATATATTAAAAAGGCCGAAGCCAAAGGAGACAGCTATACAAATAAATAAAAATATAAAAAAATACAACCCCACCCAACAGAACTCCCCCAAATGGAAATGAAGAGAAGATTTTAAAATCTAAGCTTCCACCCAATCCTTGATATTAAGAATTGCCCTATTGAAAACTTGCACAGGCCCACTCATTTTGTTATTGAAGCGGCACTAGTTCCTTTCCAACCATAAAGCCCGTAAAGTCGCTAATAAACTTAAACATCACTACCTTTTCCCTTCTTTCCTTATCCACCTCTATGCCAAGCTATGAAAAACTCTTCAATCGTCTTTGGGAACACCCAAAGAACCCTAAAAAATTGTAGGATGAGATACCAAACCTCCCTAGAAAATACACAATGGATGAATAGATGATCCGTAGATTCCGCATCTTTAAAGCACATCAAGCAAACATTTGGGAGATACATGTTTCGCTTACAAAGGTTGGCTATTGTTAGCACTTTGTTTCTGCTAGTAGCCAACCAAAAGCCGCCACATTCATAGGAGCACCGTAATGCCAAAGGGATGTTCTTGCTGCAATGTCAGAAGGATCCTCACCTGAGCACAAGAACCGATGGAAGGATCTCACTAAGAAAGAACCTGTCTTCGACTTACACCATCTTACGGAATCCGCTTCTAATAAAAGTGGGGAAATCTTTTGATGCAGGATGACTGCTTTATGATGTGATTTACTAGAAGAAATCAAAGTTCAGATTTTCACAAAATAAATCGAGTATAAAAATCAATCATTCTACCACAAAATCAGAAAATTTCAGATTTAACTATTTAGGTTCCAACTTCCAACCAAAAGTTATCGTCCCACAATACCTAATCAATATAAAATCATGAAAGAAAAGGCCCTACGAGATGTAGGAATCTCGTTCTAGCATAGGAAAAAAATTCCCAACATACCAATAGATTCTAGATTTCAGGTTTTGGAACTCAATTAGAAACTTAAGAGTTTAGAAATTGAGGAAAATTAGATTAGGCTTTGGATATGGGATGGGTTAGGGTTTCATGGAAGGGTTTTTTTTTATATAGAAATTTTTGTGAGAAAACAAAGAGGAAAGAAAAGAATAGCACGAGGGCTGCAACGAGTGCACCCTCACACGTGCGTGCATGTGCACATGTGTACGACCCTGGGAGAGGTTGTACAAGTGGGTTCTCTTGGGTTGTTTAGGATGAAGGAATAACAAGATCAAAGAAATAGAAGGTTTCTAGGGTTTCCTTATTTCTTTTTTTGGATGAAGAGAAAGAAGAAAAATGAAAGATGGATGCTTACCTTGGAGAAGAAGAAAAGATAGGAAGAGAGGATCACCCTCGGGCTTCGCACCCTCTCCAATCCCTAGAGATCTTCAAGAGTTTACCTACAAATCACATGCAGAAGAAGGAAAGAGAGTTCTCTCTTTGTATTTTCTCCAAAAAAAAAAACATAGGCTAGTCCCCCCACTATTTATATTTCCATATGTTGAATTTTACAAAAATACCCATTGTCTCTAGAAATAAAGTGTACACTAAAAAATAAGAATTGTAAACTACCGAATCCCAATCAAAACCACTAATCAAGTATTAAAAAACATGAAAACATAAATGCCTACTACTAGGGATCCATGTGGTCCAAAATCTACGAAGATCAACAGTCCGATGACCCACAAATGATGATCTGACAATTAGATGGGCCAATGGGCACGATCTAACGGTCCAATACTCCTATGATTACAGTCCACATGCATCTTCCTAGTGTAGGGTCTTCCAAATGCATGTCCTATGCATGTGGGGTCTTCCATATGCACGTACTGTGCATGTGGGGTCTTCAAAATGGTCCACCGTGGACCCCATGTACGGATCATCCATCCACAATGAAACCGGGGCCCTCCTCTGGTAGATCCTATATGATGGTCCGGTGTTCTCATCATCTTTGATAACATCTCAAGCAAAAGAACCATCTCTTCAAACTCCCTATTCGAAAGATTCCTCCTAAAAATAAGGCTCCATGTAACCTCCTCCCCTCTAATTGAAAAACAATTACTCACCATCTCCCCATCTACCCTTGCTACCCTAACTAAAGATGGGAACCTCTCACCCAAACTCACATCTCCCACCCATTTATCCTCCCAAAATCTAATTTTATTCCCACCCCCCAAATGAAAGCCTATTCCCTCCCATACTCTCTTTTAGGGACACTACTAACTTCCATAGGTAAGAACATCAACACAAGGATGAATCCTTCGTCCACCACCCACCTTCCTCTACCACGTATTTTTTCGCTATTACCTCCCTCCATCTGGCTTTTCCCTCCCCGAACCTCCATACCCAATTCCGCAAAAGAGCTAAATTCACCTCTTCTAACTTCAAGATCCCTGATCCTCCTTGACCGTTGGTTTACAGACTTCATCCCACTTCATTAGATGAAACTTGTGTTTCTTCCCCGACCCTTCCCATAAAAAATCCCTTCTTCATCTCTCCAATGCATTCAAAATAGTTTTGGGCATTTGAAAAGAGACATAAAATAGACTGGAAGATTCGACATAGATGATTTAATCATTACCATCCTCCCACCCATATATAAGTACCTCAACTACCATTTTGAAATCTTTCTTTCACATCTCTCAATTACCCTGTCCCACATATGCTTCATCGGTCTTCCTATGCATAACAGTAGCCCCAAGTACATTGCTGGAAAAGAAGCTTCCCTACACCCAAATACCTCCACAAAAGCCCGCGCTTTTTCTCTTGAAATGCCAACCCCTAAAATCTCGCTCTTGGAAATATTTACTTTCAAATCGGAAACCACCTATAAACTAACTATTATTGAGTGGAGATTTTCGACCAAAAAAAAAAAAACCATCCGCCCTGCACAAAAGTAGTGTATCATCTACATACTAGATGTGAGAAATCTGAAAATTCGTATTATCCACCCTAAAGCCTTTAACCAATCCCACCAAAACCCCTTTGTCAATCATTCTACTAAGGGCCTCCATAACTATGACAAACAGGAATGGGGATAAAAGATCACCTTGACGCAACCCGCGAGAAGCAGCAAAAAAACTTTTTGGTGAACCATTCACCAAAATGGAAAATTTAGCTGAGCTAACAAATGTCTGAATCCAAAATCGCCATTTTGGACCACATCTTAATATGCCCAACATATAATCTAAAAATGCCCAGTCCACATTATCATAAGCTTTTTCCACATAAAGCTTACAAACCATACCTTCCTCCCATTTCCTATAGCAAGAATCCACACATTCATTGGTCAAGAGAGAGCAATCGACGATTTGTCTACCATCCACAAAAGCCCCTTGAGATTCTGATATCACATTACCCAACACTTTCCTGAATTTTGAAGCCAACACCTTTGCTAGAATCTTATATGGACCTCCCAACAGACTGATAGGACAAAAGTCTTTCGAACATTCTACTCCTCCCTTCTTGGGGATCAAAGTTATAAAAGTAGCCCCAAGTTGTTTTACGATTAAGCCTCTCTGGTAAAATTCTTGCATGAAACCCATCTCATCACCCTTCACACACTCCCATAATTTCTGGAAAAAAAATGCTATCGGAAAACCATCTTGCCCAGGAGCCTTATCACTGCCCAACTCTGTCACTACTTGCTTGATCTCATCTTCTGAAAACGGAAGTTCTAGCATGTTCACCTCTTTCGTCAAAATTGCAGTAAAATGCAAATTACCGAGCACGGGCTTCATTCCCTTATCATTAGACAAAATGTCTTTATAGAACTGGACTATGGAATCACAAATTTTTCCTTTCCCCTCAATCCTTTGACCCTCCACCACTAAGGAAGATATCTTATTTACCCGCGCTCGTGCACTAGTTGTGGCATGAAAAAACTTGGTTTTCTTATCTCCCGCTTTCAACCATATTGCCTTGGACCTTTGTCGCCATTTGATCTCCTTCTCCCTCAACCTAGCATTGTATTTAGCTTTGTACACTTCCCTCCATGCCTTATCCTTCTCAAATAGTTCCTCTTCCTCTTTTTTGGAATCTATCTGTTGAATCTGAAGAAGCATTTTGTCCTTTTCCCCCTCCCGACTATATAGAACCTCTTTTTTTCTTTTTTACTTTTTTCCATTCCCTTATCTTTTGTTTTAACCACTTTACTTTTTGGAAAAGAGAAACACCGGCACCCCCTACCATTAAAAAAGACAACCACCATTCCACAATCTTTAACCTAAAACCTTCAATTTCTAACCATGCTAGCTCAAATCGGAAAGGCCATTGCCCCCGATCCTCCTCGTCCACTTCCAGAAGAACCAGGCAATGATCTAAAAATGTAGGAAGTCCCCTCTGACTGATAAGCGGATATTTCTCCGCCCAGTCTGGGGATATAAGGAACCTATCTAACCTACTCATAATCGGCGATGCCTGACCATTTGACCAGAAATTTCAGGTATTAGCAATGTATCACTAAGTATCGCCAACGTATCAATATCGCTAATGTAATCATCAATATTTTCAACTATGTAAATTCTAGGTGTCGCTTGTATTGCCAATGCATCAATATCGCCAATGTATTACCAATATTTTCAACTATGTAAATTCTAGTTAATGCTTGTATCATAAGTGTATCAATGATATTTCAATAATATCACCAACATATTGATATCATCAAAATTTTGTTTATTAGAAAAAAAAAATTTATTTCAATTTTTTTTTCTGGGGCACATGGTTGTATGTAGTGTTCAATTTGTCATTGATAATATCTCAATATTATCAATATCGCAACATGCGAGATATTGAGACCACAATATTTCATTTCCTTTCCAATTGTTAATGATTTCTTGGTGAAATAACATGTGTTGTTGATATTTCACAATATCGATGGATGTTTGGATGAAAGGTTGGATGGTTAAATAAGCCAGAGGGGATGGTTGGACGGATTTCTTACAACAACACATGCTTTTAAGGCCCCATTAAATGGAAACTTGTTATGTATGCATTCTTTTTGCAAATTTCTTTATTTCTAAATATGCAAATATGTACATTTTAACATATCCTGAAGTTTCGCTAAAAATTCCAACGTTTTTCCTATGTTTCCATGCATTTCCGGTTATTAGTGATATTATCGGCAATATCAATATTGTTTCTGT
The DNA here is from genome assembly GCF_029962835.1 of Magnolia sinica. Lineage (NCBI taxonomy): Eukaryota > Viridiplantae > Streptophyta > Magnoliopsida > Magnoliales > Magnoliaceae > Magnolia > Magnolia sinica. The sequence goes on from NC_080578.1 coordinate 93,801,497, forward strand.
ATCCTTGGCCAACGAAACCTGTAGCGATACTGATACTTTGAACACTGGGTAAGTCCCACCTATTATGACAAGAATCCAACTCTACCCACAAATCATTGTGATGCTTCGCTTTACATGGCCCATACACCGAAGAAAAACACCATCTGAAGCTAGAACCCGCACCATTGATACCATGTATTTACCTATCCAACTATCTTCTTTGCTCCAAATCGTCGAATTCCAAATCAAAAGAATACCCCCAACCGTTCCCACAGCATCCGCCACGAACCATTGACTATCCTTATCCCACCAAATCGAATTTATCATTCTTTGGTCAGTTTCTGGCCACTTTGTTTCTGCAACACCACTAACTAAATTTTGTACCTTTTGCACATGTCTTTCAGCTACCCTCTTTAATGTGCACACCCAAGCCCCCGAACATTCCACCAAATCATAATCTTCATTTACCAATGATTGGCCCCTCTTGACTCCTATCTGCTAAGCAAACAAAGCATTGTCCACTGTTCTGCCATTGTCTTCCCTACACAAAATATGTTTGTCGCTCTTATGGACCTGTTTTGTAATGAGTGGTATGCCCCTTTCTTCTACTCATTCGAAGTAGGATGCATAATCCTCCTGTCTATCCACAAAAGAAACTCCCACCAAACACTCCACTTCCATCGTAACAAGGCCATAGTAATTCTACCGACCTACATCTGCCTTACCTCTACCTCAACAGGTCTAACCTGAAATGATCTTGCATCTATCACCTCCCTGTTTTCCCATCACCGTCTAACTGCTAAGGGGGTAACTGTCGTTGGACTCGCAAAATCATCGAATCCAAGATCATCTTAATTAGGCTAACGCTGATCCTCTTCTTCATCATAAGGATATCTTTCTTGAAGGAAATTGCTTTTGTTGGTGCATATAACCAACTGCCCAGTGGACACCCCAAGCTCTTCGTACCTTGGCGAATCTCTCTCCGAAGTTTCCGGCCATAATTGGGTTTCGAAAGAAAGAGGCGAGTTGTGCGAGGTATGAGTTGAGCTATTCTTCAACAAATTATCGCGTTGTCTTCCACTCCCAACAGGGAATTAACCTCGATGGTGCAGGTCGTAGACTCTCCTAATTGGTAGTTCTAGCGAAGTCGCACTTTCCGGCAGAAGTTGTTGACAAATGTGGATCCTCTGTTCTGTCGAAAAGGGGAGGAAAGGTGGGTTTGGAGCATCTCTTGGCGAGATAAGGCTGGTAGGAATAGTTACGGTATCAAGGCGTGAGAAATCGACACATGTGGCTTGGGTTATAAGTTCTCCCACCCGTGCGGCATGTTGTCAAATTCTGTCACATGTTTCTGCTGCCTCGCACGTGCCCTTTAGTCGTAAAGTCATCTCATTTGAAAAAATCGGCAACGTATTAATAGCTCCTTACGTGATTCCACATGTCATCTCCCCATTAGACAAAGGATCGACTTTTTCTCCCCCTTCATCAATGACACCCCCACGCGTCTGAATATTTCCGCTGATTCTGCCACGTCTCTATGTCGCAAATGATTCTCCAGTCCCCACAGTATTCCAGTGAATGGGATCGTTACACCTGTCGTCATAGTAACGTGGTGTGCTAGAGTTTGGAAACGAAGGTCCTGCATCCTCATTCTTTCTGGCATCCTCCGTGAGAGTATTGAAACCTTCTTCTCAGGCATCTTTCTGCAATTCACTCTGCTCCTATAGCACGCAACCCTAAGCTTTGTTGAGCCGACCTTCAATCCTATCGAACTCGGAAATAGTGACAATTTTTTTTTTCTAATTCTGATTTGAGCAAATCTCAACTCCTCGCTATTATTTGTGCGGCTAACATTATCCACAACTGACCCGATATACACTCCGATCTCTTTGATGATCTCATCTATCTAGAATTCTAGGGGAATGTACCAGATTTGGTACCAGTGTTCCTCCCAGCCTAAGATCAACCATTCATCCCATCAATAAAATCTTGTGACTAGCTCACCTGATTTCGACTTATATGCAGCAAAAATCGTTTCTTCGTGGTCTTCATTTCCCAAAGGAATTAGCATTGTGTCTTCCCAGAGCAGTTTAATAAGTACATCTTCTTCCTCGATTCATTCGCAGATGTAGAGAGATTCGTAGCTCAAGCTCCTTGTGTAAGTATTGCAACCAAGCAAAACTTGAATGATTCCCTCGATTCATTCAGAACTTTCTCCTAGATTCTCACTTCCGGTCCATCCTCTGTTGAACAGTCCAAACCAACTTATTTTTCTATGTTCTCTTCATGTGATTTGGTATTTTCAGTAGATATATTCAATACCGCTTCTTTATAGGATCTTCCTAATTTTGTACTCTTGGGAGAACCAAACTGCTTGACACATTCTGCCTTAGCGTTTCCTTCTGTTTTTTTCCATTTGAAATTCCCAAACCCTGTTTTTTTCCTTCACCCTCTATTTTGTAAAACCTCTCTAGACCATACCTCGCCTTCGGTACTCTCAGTTTGTTTCCCCCAAAGTTGTCACCGTTAGATTCAAGAATTGCTTTTGCAAGTTTCCTTTCTGAACTCATTCGGACGAAGGCGAAACCTTTGCTCTTGTTGGAGTTCCTTTAGCGCGGCAGCTTGACCTCCATTACTACCCTTGCACCTGAGAATATCCTTTTGAAATTAACTGGTTTCCATGATTCCGAGAACCCTTCGACAAACAATGGCAGGTACGCCGCAAGAACTTGTTTCCTATTTCTTGTTCTACCTTTCCCTTTCCAAAGACTGTTTCCGAATCTCCGTCATTGTCTTCCTTCTCCAGAGTTCTTTCATCTTCCTTTCAGAGTTCTTTCATCTTAGGTACACACCTTTTAGTGATCCAACTATTCAACTGATAGGACCCAACATAAATCCAACTATTCACCTAATCAACCTAGTTTTCTTCACTCGTAGATGGTAATCGATCTTCCATCTCTGGGACTAGGACCATTACCCTATCTCCCTCCATGCAGTTATCGTCTATTCTATATGTTCATTCTTTTCCATTGAATCTATTGTTGGTTAGTTCTCTTACCAAGTCATTAAATTGTTATGTAACATTCTTCCCTTCTCTTTGTATTTTTCAGGATCTCCAGACAAAGTAGATGATTGGTGGGGGTCGTGAATGTGTTGGGGTTTACTTTCTTGATGATACTCATGCGAGCACTATGAGCCTTTTGTCCCTAGATAGAGAGTTTGCATCTAGATGGCATTGTTGCTTAGGACATCCCATCTTTATCAACAGTAAAACTTATCTTTCCTTCTATTCTATTCTCAAACCATTATATTGTAATACTTGCGAATTTTCTAAGCATCATAAAACCGTGTTTCCTCCTAGCTCCACTGGAAGGAAGCCCAGACCTTTTGAACTAGTTCATTCTAGTGTTTGGGGTCTGGCACCTGCTGATTGTCTTTAGTTATAAATATTTTGTGTCTTTCATTAATGACAATTCCCAAATGACATGGATCTATCTTATGAAATTTAAACATGAAGTGTTTGACATGTTCAATGTTTTTTATAATGAAGTTGCCAACTAATTCCAATGTTCCATAGAAGTTCTTCGCTTTGACAATGGAAGCGAATAAATATATCAAAAGCATTCTTGAGTTTTTTGCAGGATCATGGTAACATATCTCAAACTTCTTACCCAAGGACTCCCAAACAAAATGGCATTACTGAAAGGAAGAATCGTCATCTTCTCGAACTCGTGCTCTCCTCGGTATGAATGTTCTGAAACGCTTTTGGGATGATGCTTTACTTACTATTGCCTTTCTTATTAATAAACTTTCTTCTTGAATTCTACAGAATAAGCCTTCTTTGGAAATCCTCCATCCTAATGACAAATCATTTCCCTTATCCCCCAGAGTTTTTTATGCACCTGTTTTGCTCACAAATTTGATGGCAATAATGACAAGTCCTTGATCGGAAAGATGTCCTTCTGGGATATTCTCGATCTCAAAAGGGGTGTAAATGTTATCATCCTCTGACTGGCAAGAAATATGTGTTGGCGAATGTCACCTTCTTTGATGATGTTCCCTCCTCACCTGAAGGGAGTTCATTACATGATCCTCTTGCAAGTTAGGGGGAGACTTTGTTAAATCACCCCATTCCTCTTCCAATTCCCTCCCTTGATGAAGATTCCCATTCTCCTGAACCTCTCAAACGATTTCATGTGTACCAACGAGGGAAGAAATCCTCCACTACTCGGCCTCTCATCATATCATCTACTTCTCATGAAGATCCAGGTACTATTCTTCCATCTTCTGATGATCTCCCTATTGCTTTAGGTAAGTCTACTCGTTCATGTACTCATCATCATATCAATCATTATGTCTTTTTTCAGTGTTTGTCTCCCACCTTCAGGGCATTTTCTACCTTGGTCTCTTCTTCCTCTGTTCCTTGGACTCTCTGGGAGACCCTCAATAGCCCTGACTAGAAGCAAGCTATGATACAAGAGATGGGTGCCCTTGAGCAGAATGATACCTGGGAACTAGTTTCCTTGCCTAAGGACAAGCAGACCATTGGGTGTCATTAGGTCTATTCTATTATGTACCTCCCAGATGGATTGATTGATAGATACAAGGCTCAATTAGTAGCTAAGGCAATACTCAAACCTATGGGGCGGACTACTTCGAGACTTTCTCACCTATAGCCAAGCTCAACTTAGTTCGTGTGATCATCTCTTTGGCTACAAATTTGTCTTGGCCATTATTCCAGTTGGACGTAAAGAATGCATTTTTACATGGTAACCTTGTTGAGGAGGTCTGTATGGATCCACCACCAAGTTTTTCCTTAACCATGGCTCACATCGGATATACCGCCTCAAGAAGTTTATTTACGACCTCAAGTAGTCTCCTCGAGACTAGTTTGACTAGTTGTGCATTGTTAGACTTAGGCTTTGTTCATAGCCATTCAGATCACTCTTCATTCATGAGTGTAGTACTGGGATTATGATTCTTCTAGTCTATGTCGATGACATCATCTTAGCTGGTGATGATGTTGTGGGCATTACTGGCCTCTAATCCTTCAAACTCGCTTTGTAATAAAGGTTTGGGCACTCTTTGCTATTTTCTTGGCACTAAGGTGGCCTGATTTAAATCTGGCATTGTATCGCAGTGGAAATATGTTCTCGACCTCCTGTCTGAAAGTGGAATGCTTGAATGTCGTCCAGATGCCACCCCTATGGATGTTGATTAGAAGCTTGGAATTGATGATGGCAACCCCCTATAAAATCTGGGCATGTATCGTCATTTGGTTGGTTGTCTCATTTACCTAACTATTACCCAACCTAATCTGTCATACGCAGTATGAGTAGTAAGCCAGTTTATGCATGTTCCTCATACAACAAATCTTGCTTTTGTATATTGGATATTCCATTACATCAAACTGACTCCTAATAAAGGCTTACGATTTCAATGACATGGTCATCTTCAAATCTTTGGCTACTCTGACGCTGACTATGCAGGTAGCCTTCATGATCGGAGGTCTACATCTGGCTATTGCACATTTGTTGGTGGTAATCCGATCACCTGGAAGAGTAAGAAACGGTCAACGGTTGCTCAGTCCATTACAAAAGCTGAATATAGGGCAATGACACATACAACATGTGAACTTATGTGGCTCAGGACGTTGTTACGAGAGCTTGGCTTCTCTTCTCCTGATCTTATTCCTCTGCACTGACAATCAAGCTGCTATTCATATAGCTAGCAATCATGTGTTTCATGAACGCATGAAACATATTGAGATAGATTGTCCTGAAAAGGTGGTTACTAAGGAAATTTCCACTCCATTTATTTGTTCAAGCAAGTTGGCTGATATTTTCACTAAATCTCTTGGTCAGGATATCTTACATTGCCTTGTAGACAAGTTGGGCATGATTGACATCTATGCTCTAACTTGATGGTGAGTATTGAAAGTGTATTTGTATTCTTTTTGTGTGCATATGTGTAGTATGTTTCTGTTGGTGTCCCATATCTATATATATATATATATGTGTGTGTGTGTGTGTGTGTGTGTGTGTATGTTAAGAGGTGTGTGGTATGAAAATGCACAACACAAAAAACCCTAGCCTTTTTTCTTTCCTTTTCTTCTCTTCAATTCCTCACTTCTCTCATCTGATTCTTCTACAATCTTCACCTACTGCTGTCGTCCGACGAATGTCTCAGTTTTCTTCCACAAAAGGCAAGCAGTGCATTTCGACTTTTCGCAAGAAGCCTAGGGTTTTACTACTGTACCGTGGCACCATACCATGTATGGTATGAAGTCTGGTTTACAGCCCCATATTGCATCCTTAGATTGATTTGAACTGTTCATGCTTTCAATGCCACCATATAGAAGCTACATTCTTATAATCACGCTTCATTGATTATACCGAACCTTGAATATTGGATTTGAATATGAGCCATTGAAAATTCATCTTTATACACAATCACCTATTCCTCAAATATTTCTTATCGTGGCTTGTGTAGCATAGAATCCAGAACATGAACAGTCCTAATCATCATTTAAAATGCAATCCAAGTGTTAAAATCAGCCACAGTACCATACTCTAGTATGGGGCCGCCAAACCCTAGCAAAACTCCTCTATGAAATTTATGTCCCACATTTCTTTCCCTCTCTCTCCACATGCATTGCACGTGCATCACCGCCTGGTTTGAGTAATCAACAATCCTGACAGTGTTTTTCTCAGTCTAACCATGAAACCTATTATTACTATTTTACTACGTGCACAGGCAACTCCAAGACAACATGCATGTAAGAAAACAAAAGTTGGAAAAAATAACCGTCCATTTGATGGCCACCCTTTGTATGATTATGATTATCCAATCCATGTGATTTTTGGCCTATGCCTGATCCACAATGGGACCCGCATTTTGGACAGTTCAGACTAGTGTGAATGTGGTCAACTTGAGTTGCTAAGCTGAGACTCTTAGTAGCTAAGGAGAAAGTGTGGCAAGGAAAGTCCAGAAAAATGGGAAAATGGAGGAAAATTTCAATGTTGTATTTGCTTTTAGGAGCAGCATAGATTTTGTGATAAGGTAAGGTGGCAATAGAGCTTTGGATTATGGTGAATGACCATTTAGCTTTTTTAGCTAATTGATCACCGGATCCAGTGCACTCATTCAGGGTTGCAGCTATGCATGTGTACATTTTTATGCTCAAATTGATTTTTTAAAAAAAGGTAGGGGAGGGGGGGACTTCACATGCACTTTCCAGCTATGCCTCCTTACATAACATATCAAGGAAATAAGACAAAGTCAAGTATATTTAAGAGATCTATTTCTTGATACTGAACTTCTCTTAGGGTTCATTTGGATGCCTATAAAAACCTTAGTTGTGAAAGGTTTACAGGTAAATGCTTTTACAGGCAGATGTTTGGAAGGCAAAATTTGCCAATAAAGTGTTTACAAGTTGCAAATACTAACAGGTAAACTCACCCTTGTTTTTCAAGCAAAAAAGCTATGTTTTAGATTACTAGTAAAATCTTTACAACTAAAAAGCCATTACACATTGTAGAACACAATGGTTGATACACACTCATGATGTGTGGGGCCCACCATGATGTGTATAATACATCCAATCTGCTCATCACATGCGTACCTTGATGTTCCCCTATGGCCCCGAGGGCAAAACTCATTAGATGGGCCACACGAGAGGGAAAATTTTGGATGGGACGCCACCATTAAAAACCATCTGGATTGTGTGTGGGGCCCATCGTCATGGGTGAAGGATATTCAGTCCATCCAGCATGTGTGTACTCTCTGAGGGTCCCCCAAAAAAATAAAAAAATAAAAAAATAGTCCTTTTTATGTGATTTACAGATTTTTGCGGGATTTACTGTCCCAATCTCTCTGTGGTGGGAATACCTACTTTTTACATTGTAAACACTTCACAAGTTAGCCAAACACATAATCTGTTTACCTGTAAATAGGGCTGTACACGAGCAGAGTTAGCTCGGTTAGCTCGCTCGACTCGACTCAAAAAAGTTCGATTCAACTCGGTTCGAAACTGAGTTCGAGCCAAGTCGAGCTGATTTTTTGAGCTCGAAAAAATTTTGAACCAAGTTCAAGCTTGCCTGAGCTCGACTCGACTCGGATCGAACCCAACTCGAACCCAACTCGAATCGAACTCGGATCAAACCAGTTTGGTGACTCAATGAAGTGTGGCTGGTGGCAAGGAAGGTACATATATGAAAAAATACCCTTTTTTCTTGATATTTATGTTGCTTACAAGGTGTTTGATAAAATACCTATAAAACCACTGTTGTTGTTTTACACACAGTGAGGTTTTGAAGGTGCAGACCATGTGTTTGTGAAAATTCTGCACAGGCGAACTCGGCTCAAACTGGCCCGAGCTGCTGACTGAACCGAGCTGAGCTAACCAGTCCGGCTTGAGGACCGAGCCAAGCCGAGTTCAAGCTGGGGTCAGCAAGTGGCCGAGCCGAGTCGAGTTGTGCCAAGCTCAACTCAGTTCGACTTGTGTACACCTCTACCTGTAAACAGATTACCACTTAAAAGCCAAACAGAATAACAGGAAAAAAGTTTACGCCTGAAACTCATTTCAGGTGTAAAGTATTTATAACTTAAAACTTTACAGGCATCCAAACAACCCCGTAGTGAAACCTTTTTAAAAGAGCTACTTGCCTCGAAGTGGTGGGCCATGATTCCCTAGATCAGTTGTGTCACAAGTTGACCATGTCCCAGGAGGACATTCCATGCTACTGCTACAGCAATTATTTTCAGATGTAGCCCCTGGAGGTCCTATATCATCTGGCAGGAAGGAAAAGAAGTAAAAATGCCATCTGCTTAAGAAGCTACTGTTGTTTCAGAGCAAGAAACAAGGTTAACTTGGCCAATAAATAGAAAGAAACACAAATAGAGAGATATAGAGAAATGCAATGGCCACTTGCGCTTGTGGATTTAAAATCCTACTCTCCCCACTAAGTGCCACGGCCTGAAAATCAGGTCATCCATTCAGCATTTGGGCCACACATGTACAGAAGCAATGGATGGATAAAATAAACCGGCACATGGTCCACATTTGATGTACATGACATGCCTGATTTTCAGCCCATGCCACACATATCGTGGGACCCACCTAAAGAAGTGTAGGATTTGAGATCCTACTCCCACAAGTAGCCAAAGCAGGGCTCAGAAAAACCTGTCATTGTATGGGACACAGTTGCTGGTGGAAGAGAATTGAGAGGCCAGGAAGGTATGAGTGCACTTGGGGTAGAGTTCCTAACCATAGAAGATGAATCTATTCTGAGAGCATATCCCGGTTCAAGCAGACACGATGAAGATTGGAATGGTGGAGTGGCTTGTGATGGCAATGCAGCTGACAAATTTTCTAAATACAAGGACCCTGATAATTCCATATTCTGATCATTTTTAGAGGTTTTGTGTGGATATGAATGACTTTCTTTCCTCTTTGGTCGAGGTGGTGGTACGTGTCCTTTTGTCCCTTTCTTCTGAACCTTCATGAAGTACTTCTGCGCATGGCTGCGTATCTGCAAAAACCACCATTTTACATCTGGAGAATAATACTATTATGCACATGTTCAACCATTTATTAAACTTCGATATCAGTGACTTGTCCACCATATATGTTCAGCAATCAAGACCAATCAAATCCACCCATTCAGGATGGAGTATATCACGAAAATCACGCCCTTTTTTAAAAAAAAAATCTTAATTCTGCAATTGATGGCTACCAAATGGGAAACTGAAAGGAAAATGATCAGCAGCCAAGTTCAACATCAGATATCAGATGGTTAGAATCATAGGATTACTGTGGTTTTTGGGCTATGCACCATCCATTACAAAGTTATGGGCTTTGGGTGATCTCGATTGATGTTTCAAATGCGCCATTTAAGATGGGCAATGTGTGGTCTGGTTTGTCATTACATGTATGCTACATAGAGTGGATGAGTCACCAACATTTAAGAAAAGGTGGAAATGCACATAGTGGTTGCCTGGCCCTAAATAAAAAGATAGGAATTTAACAATATAACAATTCAACACATGGATTGCGACATGTTTCAGTTCTGAGGAAGTGAATGAGTGCATAACAAAAATGATAGAAATGAACATAATTAAGTAGGAGTGAGTAAGCTTTTGAATAACAAAACACCTTGGATGCTCCACGAGATAGATGCAAATGATAGTTTTGTTGCATCTAGATTATTTTAGCAAAAGAGAGGAGTGATGCATTTGAAATTACCTGAATAACTGTCTTTGAGCCAATAAATGCTTCAATTTTCTTCCAGTCACGATCAAAGCTGAAAGAAGAGTCCTGATTAAATGTCATCATATGCAATTAACAGATACAAAGCAGGAATCTATTGATTTGAACCATAGAATTGTCGGGTCTACGTCAAAACCATTGAACTTTACAATTCAATGGTTTGATGAGGATCTGATCACTTGTACTAAAACATGCTGCTGGCCCCACAAATTTAACTTTTAAATGACCCATGACAAATCCCTCGGAAGTTTTTAACTTTGTGTTTTCCGGAGAAGTTCTAGGTGAATGGGTCCTATGGGTGAGAGGCTCTATAAATATTGGCTCCTAGAAGATTTAGGCTCTAAGGTATTGGTCCTCTAAGGGCCTGTTTGGGATGTGGGATTAGGTGGTATGGAATTGCATTTGGTCCTATGCAAACTCCATCAAGCATTTGGAAACGACAGGAAGAATTGGATTAATTCAGGTATCATATCATCCAGTCCCAACAGTAATACTACGGGATTTCTAGTGGATTTCAAAATCCACTACATCTGTGAGCCCCACATTGATGCGTGTGTTTTATCCACACCATACATCCACATGCACCCTTTACACATGACATTGGAGTTGCATATGCATACAGGTGACCGGCATCGGTTGTGAAATTTGGTCTGTTGATTACAATACCATGGTCTACCAAATGCGGGTTTCACTTAATACAATCCTTTTCCCAAAGGAAGAATTTGATCTCAAACATGGGATTGGATGGTCAAAATACCATGGTATTTCTAGACATGCAATCATTTTTTTTAAACAATGATGATATTTCATTGAAAAGGCCGCATCCAAAAAATACAAATATACAAACACAAATATACAACTCTAAGCACTCAAGGCAACCACCTAAACAAGCTATAGATGAAGATAAGAATTATACACTTCCGCCCACTCCTTTACATTGAGAATCGTCTTTCTGGAAACATCTATTGCCCTTCCCTTATTATTTCTAAAGCACCGCTCATTCCTTTCCCACTATAAAGACCATAGAACCGCTAACAAACTTAACCTCCACACCCTTTTCCCCAATTTCGCTATCCGCCCACCATGCCAAGATAGAAGAAGCTCCTTGATCGAGTTCGGAAACACCCAAACGACCCTGTAAAGCTAAAGAAGATGACTCCAAACCTCCCATGAGAAGGAACAATGTATAAAGAGGTGAACCACTGATTCCACATTCTGTAGCACAACAAACAAACATTCTAGAGAATCATCTTCCTATTGCACAGATTATCAATTGTTAACATTTTGTTCCTCCATACAAGCCATCCGAAAGCCTCCACCTTCAAAGGAGCACCATGGCGCCATAGAAAATATGTTGGAGATATCCCATCAAATCCATCTCTTTCACACAGAAACCGATAAAGGGACCTTATTGAGAATGAACCGGACTTGTCTTTAACCATTTTATGGAATCCACATTTGAAAGCACCAGTGGAACCTTCTCTAATATTTGAAGGAGCTGCAAAAATTCTTCAATCTCTTCATCGACGAGATTTCTTCTACAAAATAGAGCCCAAGTGACTACGTCCCCCCTAACCGAAAAATAACTGTTGACCTTCATCTCCTCTTCCCTAGCTAGCCCCACTAATAAGGGAAACCTTTCACACAACTTCACATCTCCTATCCACCTATCCTTACAAAATCCAATACTCTTACCATCCCCCATACTAAAACCTATACCCTCCCACATTATAGACGCCGCCGATTTCCATACGTAAGAGGATCGATACAATGAGGATGCCTTAGTCCACCACCCCCTTCCTCTACCCTATACTTTCTTGTTAAGACCTCTCTCCATTTAGCTTCCCTCTCTGCCCTAGACCTCCATAATCATTTCCCCAACAACGCTAGATTCATCTCCTCTAACTTCCTAAACCCCACACCTCCTTGGTCCGTCGGCTTACGGACCTCATCATGGAACTTTTTTTTCTCTACCAACCCTTTTCCACAAGAAATCCCTCCTCTTTTCCAACAATGTTAGAGTAAACTCTAGGCATTTAAAAAGTGACATGAAGTAGACTAGAAGATTTGACGTAGAAGCTTTAATAAGAACCATTCTCCCGCCCATAGATAAATATCTCGCTTTCCATCTTGGACATCTTCCTATCACATCACTCGAGCACTGTCCCACGTGTTTCGCCGGTCTCCCTATGCATAACGGTAAACCAAGGTAAGTTGTCGGAAATGATGCTTCTCGACATCCAAATAGTAACAAGAAGGCCGATACTTCTTCTTTGGACATCCCAACCCCTAAAATCTCACTTTTGATGATATTGACCTTCAAACTAGAAACAAACTCAAAACTGACTATGATGGGACAGATTTTGCACGAAGAAATTGTCCGCCTTGCATAGTAAAAGCGTATCGTCCACTTATTGAATGTGTGATATCTGAAAGTTTGAGTTGTCCACCACAAAGCCTTTTACCAAGACGACCTGAACTCCTCCATCAATTGTTTTACTTAGAGCCTCCATTATTGTGACGAATAGAAATGGAGATGAAGGATCACCTTGATGTAGCCCTTGAGAAGCGGCAAAGAACCCCTTCGGCGAACTGTTCACCATTATGAAAAATTTTGCCGATCTCAAGCATTTCTGAATCCAAAAGCACCATTTAGGACCACACCCCAACCTTCCCAACATATAATCTAGAAACGCACAATCAACATGGTCGTGTGCCTTTTCAATATCAAGCTTGCAAACTATGCCTCTCTCCCCATTTCTATAGCAAGAGTCAACGCATTCATTGGCCAATAAAGAGCAATCAACAATCTGTCTTCCATCCACAAAAGCCCCTTAAGACTCTGATATCACATCTCCCCAAAATCTTTTGAAATCCGAATGTCAAAACTTTTTTTAAAATCTTGTATAGACTGCCTAGCAAACTAATCGGACGGAGATCTTTTAAACATTCAACTCCTTCCTTTTTGGGAATCATTACTATGAACGTCACTCCTAATTGTGTTGCTATTACACCATTCTCATAGAATTCGTACATGAAACGTAACACATCCCCCTTAACACACTTCCAATTTTTCTAATAAAATGCCAAAGGAAAGCCATCTAGCCCCGACACTTTATCACTCCCAAACTATGCCACTGCTTTCTTGATTTCTTCTTCTTCAAAAAAAAAAAAAAAAGCATGTTCCAACAATTCCGCCACTTCAGACAAAATTGATTCAAAATGCAAGTTATCAAGGGTCAGTCTAAGTCACCTCTCTTTAGACAGAAGGTGTTTATAGAAGTGAACTATGGATTCACAAATATTTGTCTTCCCCCGTCCACCAATAACAGCGTAATCTTATTACCTTGCGCTCTCGCACTAGCCATCGTATGAAAGAATTTGGTATTTTTTTGTATTCTGCTTTTAGCTATGTTGCCCTAGACCTTTACCGCCATTTGATTTCTTCCTCTCAATCTATCATTGTATTTTGCACTATGCACCTCCCTCTACGTTGTTTCCTCTGATAGGTTCTCCTCCTCTTTTTTCGAGTCTATTCTTTGAATCTCTAGAAGGAGTTTGCTTTTTCCTCCTCTCGCCCAATTAGGTGCTCTTTCTTCCACAATTCCACTCTTCTATTTTTTGTTTCAACCACTTTAATTTTTGAAAGGGTGAAAAACCGGCTCAATCTAGAGTTGGAAAGACGACCACCACTCCACTATCTTTTCCCCAAAACCTTCGATTTCTAACCATGAGAGCTCAAATCTAAAGGGTCGCGACCCCCAATCCTCGTCATTGACCTCCAGAAGAATTGGGCAATGATTTGAAAAAGGTCTAGGCAATCCACATTGGCGGACCAATGAATATTTGTCAGCCCACTTCGGGGAGATAAGGAACATATCTAGTCTGGACTTTATTAGTGATGCTTGCCCATTAGACCAAGTGACTTTAGCACCTCCCATCGGAAGATCTATCATCTCATTCTTCATTATCCACTTAGAAAAGTTCTTCATACTTCTTGAGATCCGCCCTCATTTTGATTTTTCATGAAGAAATCGAAGTACATTAAACCACCTCCCACACACCATGGAACATCCCACCTGCAATGACATATGTCCAATTCTGCCCAAAACTCGTCACGATGTTTTGGTTTGCACGGCCCATAAATTGTTGAGGAGCACCATCTAAAATTGGACCCCCTCTCTTTCAACACCACTGACACCGAGAAGTTCCATATCCAACTGTCCTCTTTACTCCAAATCATTGTCTCCCAAATCACTAATATACCTCCCGCCGATCTTGTCGCGCCTCCGCTAGCCATTCTTTTTGTTGACCCCACCAAATCGAATCAATCAACCCTTGATTTACTTCCTTCGTCTTAGTTTCTTGGATCGCTACTATCTTGTATCTTTTGTGCATATCTCTGAATTGCCCTCTTCTTTGTGCGCAACCCAAACCCCTGACATTCCAAGTCATAATCTTCATTTACAACTTAATTGCTCCTCTCGTCTCCCTACTATTCGGCACCCATTTGTGCTTTCCTCACTCCTAGCACATTCTTCCATTCTCAACATATCTAGAACAAAAATTTGAATCTGATTAGGAATTATCGGTCTTCCACTTTCTTTAACAAACTCAAAATAAGACATAATCTTCCCATCTGTCCCCAAAGGTGACCCCCCCTAACCACGCTACCTCCATTGTAACCATCTTTATTCTTCTCATACCTTATGCCATCGTTAACCTTATGGTCTGCATCTGCGGGATTGCCATCCTCAAATGATTAATCTGTGACAATGTAGTGTCCGTTGCCACCATTGTGTCCACCTGATGCACGACTGCTAAAGGGGTTAACACTATTGGCTCTTCAAACCCTCTTAACCCCAACTAGTCCCGCCCACGCTGACCCTGCAAATCTCTTCCCACTTTTACTTCATTTTGGTCGTGACACCTATGAATGACGATTTCTCCCTTAGAAGAGGCTATTTCTTTATCCATAAAAGGAGCTATCTGAGATCAGTCCACCAAGAATTGACTCTCGAAATTGAGTGATGTAGCAAAGAGACTTTCTTCCGAGCTTTTCCTAACACATACGGTCGCATTATCATCCACAACCAAACGGTTACCACATTCCTCCTTGGACATCACGACCAGGGAGCTCTCTTGTTCTGAGTCGCAAACTAGCTCAATTTGAAGAGAAAGGAACCGTAGATGTGGGCTTCTCTATTCTGCCCGAGTCGAAACTCAAATTTTGTATTTCTTTCAAGTGACCTGGACTATGATTTGCATAAGAGCTTATAATAGAAAGACCCGTCGCACATGTAGTGACTTATGGGGTCCTCCACCTGAGTGAAAGTAGGCTTTGCGAGATTAAAATAGCAAGACCTGTTGCACATGTAGTGACTTATGGGGTCCTCCACCTGAGTGAAAGTAGGCTTCGAGACGTCATGTGCTTGACTCCCCACAATGCGTCCCAGAAGTTGCTTGATTACTCAGGTTTGAAAAAAATCGTCGAGGTATAAATGTCGTCAGAAACCTTTCCACCTGTAAGAAGAGTATTAGTGGGACTTGTTCACCCCCAGCATTAATGCTATCAACATGTGTTTGCGAGTCTGCCCTGTTTGCACCCCATGTCAGCATATCCAGTGGGACTCTTGCCCCCTCTTTACGAAAGCCAATAGCCTCATGACACCGACTCCCTTCAAGGTATGGTACTCCGTTGGAGTATGGGGATGGAGTTCCTTCTTCGTTCTTTCACCCAAGCACCATTAACGAACCATAACCCTCTTCTCCTTCAACCCTCTGTAAATCGTTCTGCCCTTGTAACACTACGACCTTAAGCTTTGTGGGACCAACCTTCAACCCAATTGAAATCGGATATTGGATTAATTTTTTCTTTCTAATACAGATTCTTGCAAAATGCAGTTCCTCACTATTATCGGTGCGACTGTCGATCGCCACCACAGACCCAATACAAGCTTTAATTTCTCTTATAATGTCATTTATCCATAATTTGATAAGGATGTACCAAATTTGGAACCAATGTTCCTCCCAACCGAAGATCAGCCACTCCTCCCATTTGTGAATCCTCGTGACTAAACCATCTATATTCGATATACATACAGAAATACCATTTCAGCATGCTCCTGGCAGCCCAATGATACCAACATTGTATTCTCCTGTACCAGTTTAACAACTAAATCTTCTTCCTCTATACCATCACAATTGTGAATTAGCTAATGTACAAGATCCAATTCTCCTATTCCAAGTCTTACGACCACTGCAAAGCAATGCTCAAAGGTCTTCATTGAATCATTAAGAATTTTCTTATGGATCCTCACTTTCGGACCTTCCTCTGTATCTGCCCTCTAAACCCACCTGTTTTCTAAGTCCTCTTGAACATATCTTGCCTTGATTCTCTATTATGATATATTCAACACCGCATCTTTGAAAAATCTTCTTGTATTCGCTTATGAAGCTATCTTGGAAGGGCCCGAAGCCTCTAATGCAGTTGAGCTTTGCACCTCCATCTTTCCTTTCGAGGTTTCCAACCCCTATTTCCTTTCCCCTACCTCAATTTTGTTATACCTCTCGAGTCCATATATCGCCTTCTGAACTCTCAATTTGTTTCCCCCAAAACTCTCTCCATTCAGTACATAGATTGTGCTAACCAGTTCCTCCTTCGAACTCATTCGAAGGAATGCGAAGCCTTTGCTCTCACTGGAGTTTCTTTGACACAACCTCCATGACTATTCCTACACACAAGAAAAACCTCTCAAAATTTATTGGTTTCCACACTTCCGGAAAATCTTCTATAAACAAGGTTAGGTATGCCGACGGAGCTTGCTTTTTCTTTCCTTTTCCCAAATACTGTTTCCCATTTTCCCGCAGCATCTCCGTCCTCCAAAGCTATTTTGTCTTCCCTTATTGTTGCTGGTTGAATGCCCTTCCCTCGATCTCTCCGTCGATCCGTTGGCGATATTTTCTTATGGTATTACATTTATAAATTCCATCTAATGCAATTCCATACCATTTAATGATGAGTTCCAAACGGGCCCTAAAGGTTCTAGGATCTAAGGGCCAGTTTGGGTATCTGGTTTAGGGTGTTTTACGTTGGATTGTATTGTCTAATCCACCATTTAACGGAAGAGGGCATGCTTGGATGTAAGTATACTTACATCGTACGTTTCGCGTGTGCGGCACGTGGGACGATCTCGATGGGATTGAGATATCCCAGCGAGATACGACGTCATTCGTACTTCCATCCTCGAGCCACGCAATCCCATCTCTTCCCAATACGAGCGTCGGCATGGTGTAGCAGAGGAATTCATCTTCTCTTTACAACAGACCTGTAAGGACTGGAAGCGGCCATTTCATTCTCACATCCAATCGGGCAGTCATGGTGGAAGAGATGAAAATCTGGCGGGAAATCTACCCTTATTTACCCCCCACAACTCGAATCGTAGGAGAGTTGGGTTCTGTGGGGCCCACCTTGATGTACCATTTTCGTTCGTGAGTTCGTTGTTGGCCAAAGCCGACTGTAGCAGTACGTAATGGCCACTACATAACGACCAGTCCTAGTTCCATTTGCATCCCATGGGAAATCCAAACAAGCCCACCAAAGATATCCCATGGGATGGTAGCATCCCACCGAAAGCCAAACAGTCAACGACCAGACGTGGGATAGAGGTCTATACCACGGACTCACCGACAAACCACTACAAGTAATAAATGGTGGGATAGCCGTAATTCCATCCCACTGTAAAACACCATAAACCAAATACCCAAACTGGCCCTAAGGCATTTGAGTTTCCTTGGGTGCTTGGGTTGTACAAGCCATGACAGTTATTTGAACTCTTTCTATTCATGTATAAGATAGTATGATTCTTAATCAACCTCTTACTTATGAACAGGGCCTTCAATTACTGATTCTTCTCCCAATTACATCAAATGCAATGATCTAGTTGACCCATTCAAAATCAGATGTTTACAGCTTCGAACTCAACTTGGAGTTTGAACCCGTGCACTGATTCAAAAACAGTAGGCAAAAGAGGGAACTTGTAAATTGAAAAGCAATCATAAGACCGTAGCTATGAATAGAGTACAATATAAAAAACTGAGGCAAAAGGATAAGAAACTCAACCATCACCAAGACATCAACCATATCTTGATTATTGCAATAGATTGGTTTATTTTCAAATCTGAAAAGCAATAGCAAATTCTTCTCCCCTTTCCAAATAAAATTTGTCAGGATAAAAATCATTTCGCTTCATCTAATGAGTGAGCAATGTTATGTAGATGGGTATATAGTATACTAACCTACACAATGGGTGCCTAAACATGACCACACATGAAATGATACTAATGCTAAAATGTTCGACTTCTCAATTTTACCTACCTTTGTTTAATCTTTTAGAATCGCCATGTTAGAACAAGGCAAAGGAACATAATTACAAAGATACTATCCCCCATTACTAAAGAAACACCTTCCATGTGAGGGAGTCCAGAGTCTCCTTCCCATTGGATATGGAAGAAGATGAAGCTCGATTGGAACACATATGCCTAATCTCTTCAACCCAATCCACAAACCTTCATGGGAACAGCCCCTAGCAGCTCCTCAACGAATTGCATTAGACAAGTCCCCTCGGTGACAACCAGCTCAGCCTGAAGAGAGACAAACTCCAACCCTATCCCATTCAGTTTCACTGCCATTACAGCTCCTAACAACCCCTAGTACACCATTCTCGCTCTGCCACTTGCATCTCAGATATCACCCTCCCCGTTGCCGGACTCGGCTTACTCCATGATCGCTCCATAACAAGAAACTGCCCCTCGAGTCCTCCACTTCTCACAATCATCTGATTTGATCTGTTTAACTAAGGAAAATTCATTACAAACCAACGCACATGCTAAAATTCTATGATATCCGTGATCAAATACCGTGAAGACCTTTCGTCACCCTTGTTGCAGAGCGTTCTATTGTTTCACTCTTCCCAAATCAACAAGAGGATAGCTGGTAAATATAACTCCCAACCAATACCTCCTTTGGTCATATGAAATCTGAACTCCAATACGAATCTGTGGTTGTGCGGAGCATAATTCACACAACACCAAAAAGGTCTCAGAATCAAAACAAATCATGTAAGCAAGCTAGCAATGGAGAAAAAGATGATCTACAAGCTTTGCATTCCTCAACACATGATATAGCAATCAATAAGAAACCTCTCTGTTTGGAGGTGATATATTGTATGCATTCAAGTATAAAGATTTTATTCAGCCTCACCACTCAACAAAAGGGAATCAGCCTTGGGGACCCTAGTGTGGACCAAATCTTATCGCAGCTGCCTCAACCTCTCCAACTCTAGACAGGAGAGGATAAAAAGATTTCTGTGAAAATCCAATTTATTTTCTTTCAAATCCTCCTCTTTACCGTCCCCAGGATGTAAAACTTCAAAAGAAATAACATGTCACCGAACAAATTGACTCCTAGACAAAATTTCACTGAACTAATCAATTCCGAGAGATAAAATTTCACTGAACAAATCATTCCTTCAACACATAAGTTTCTGATGAAGTTTAGGCTCCAAACAATATGTTTCCTTACATTGCTTAAACATTTTTGCACCTTCACCCCCCTCAGGAGCTAAGTGATAGTGCTGCAAATGGGCCCAGACTAGACCATGCAAATCAATACTTTGAATAGGCCCAGCCCGACTGGATCAAAATCTGGGCCTGAACCAGAACCTGTTGCCAGCCCTACTAAGATTGAGTGGAGCAAACCCGTTGTCGGAAGCACTTTCCCCACCCCAGACTAACCATGGACCTAATCCCCTAGACAAACCCGGGCTTCTAGTAAGGATGGCTTTCCTAGCACCCAATGCCTAGTATCTAGACCACAGATCTAGGACCAACCACAGTTCCCTGAACTACAGCAACCTACCATTAAGGACTTTGTTGAACAAATTAAGGGGCCTTTCCTTTTCATTGGTAACAATACCAAAAGTTACGTGACAATTAACCAACCCAGATAAATTCAGATATCATGGATCTTACACTGAAAAGTCAGAGATTAGAGCTTCATGAGTTTCCAACTTGAATGACACACACACACCACCACGACCATCATTTAATCCTTACCCCAACTAATTGGGGTCGGTTCCATGCATCCTGTTCCATCATTTGTTGGGATTCATGAGAAAAACTTGTGGCCAAACTTTAACGCTAGCCGCCAACGAGTCACAACCCTCTGTTATCCAGCCTTGGGACTGGCAATGAGAGTGCACAACTCCCACATGCATGATTTCTGTAATGAGCCTTAATCATTCAAGGTGGCAATCAGGACCTCTTCAATTGGATTTCCAAAATTTGTGATGAACTGTAGTGTTTAGAGTTCATGATGAGCTATGAAAGATCAGACTAAAGAAGTTTGAATCTCCGCATATTTGATTATACATTCACACCATAATTGAGCAATTTGTTAGGTGTTGAGACCAAGACCAAATCGTTACCCGAGTGAGAAAAAGGCATTCTTCTCTAGATATTGGCAGCATGGTGTCAAACATTCCGTTCACAACCCTCTGTTATCCGGGCTTGGGACCGGCAATGAGAGCTGCAAAACTCCCACATGCACGATTTCTGTAATGAGCCTTAATTATTCAAGGTGTCAATCAGAACATCTTCAATTGGATTTCCAAAATTTGTGATGAGCCCTGGTGTTTAGAGTTTGTGATTAGCCCTGGCGTTTAGAGTTTATGATGAGCCATGACAAATCAGACTAAAAAAGTCTGAATCTCTGCAAATTTGATTATACATTCAAAACATAATTGAACAATTTGTTAGGTGTCGAGACCAAGACCATGTTGTTAGCCAAGTAAGAAAAAAGGCATTGTTCTCTAGATATCTGCAGCATGAGGTCAAACATTCCATTCACAATCCTCTGTTATCCGGGCTTGGGACCGGCAATGAGAGTGCAAAACTCCCACATGCATGATTTCTATAATGAGCCATAATTATTCAAGGTGTCAATCAGAACATCTTCAATTGGATTTCCAAAATTTGTGATGAGCCATGGCGTTTAGAGTAAGTGATGAGCCATGATAGATCAGACTAAAAAAATTTGAATCTCCTGCATATTTGATTATACATTCACACCATAATTGAGCAATTTGTTAGGTGTCGAGACCAAGACCACGTCACTGTTTTCATGTCTTGAAAAGCAAGTGAGAAAAAGGCATTTTTCTCTAGATATTGGCAGCATGAGGTCAAACATTCCATTGCACTAACAAGGCAAACCTGAAAGGCTATGTCAGCCATGACCATACAACCAAATATTTTTTTATAGGTTAGATGTCACCCATGTTCTTGATTTTAGATATTTCTGCTAACTTCTGAAGTTATCACAGATCATTCACAAAAGGCGGTCCTTGACATGCCATGGGACAGCTATGCACTCAAGTCCACCATTTAAAGTGAAAGAAGTGGACCTCATGCCTCATCTACAAAATGAAGGCACTAGATAAAATTCAATTATAACAGTCCGTGCTTCATTAAGGGAATTGGATATCTATTATTCAGCATTGACCACACAGTGCTCTTGAATAACTCAAAAGTTAGGGTCTTCCAAGCACAAGAACCCATTCTCCATAAACACGCATCGACAGAGTGCAGCTACATCATAGACCCATCATGAGCACACAATGAGCATGCCACATCCTTGAGTTTTAGCAGGATTAGGCAAGTCCAGGATGTGAATTTATAATAACTAGCCAGGTGCCAACGTCAATCTGGTAGAAGTTGACAACATGGCCATCGGATATGCACAAGAAATATAGAACTCTCTACATAAAACTTGAATGAATATCACTATGGAACACGCATGTGGTGTTCTGTCACATGCACACAAAACATCTCTATTGTACATGGCACTAGCATGCAATGATCAGAACAGTTAATTTGGTGGGTCACTGCATGGACAAAATGCCAAAATCAAGGGTCTTGGACAATAGTAGCCAACTGATTGTCAGATTCATTAAATCGCTGCAACTTTCTGTCTATACACCATCCACGTGGCAGCCCACCAGGTCAATAGTCGCATCACCATACAAGTTTACCACGTATACATGGGGATGGAATTGCATTCAAACTTGTACAGTGAGTACCGCTCACATTTCTCTGAATGCAAGCAGATAAAGTTTGGAGGAGATCACCCACGTCATGCATGTTTTGAGTGCATAAGAAACATGGTTTTTCAGACTTGGAGACTCGGATCAACTAGTTCGGTATTGAGTTGACTCGTGATGACCGATTAGGGGAGCGTATCGACCCAACTCCCACAAGTTGGGGGTGATTAGCACCGAAACCGAGTCGACTCAAACAAGTCATATTGGACTTGTCCAAATCTTAAAACCATGATCAGAAATGGTAAACAGCATAAACGATTTATTCTCATCTGACAAATAACTATCAAGCAACATATTTTCATCAAAATTGCTAATTCTATTAATAACTAAGGTACACTAGCTCCCCAATCTACATGGTGTCAAACTAGATCGGTTCCGATCAAGTCCAAGTTGACTCAGACGAGTTCCATCTGACTCCGAGTCATCTATCCATACTTGTGAACAAGACGGATTTCCTAAAATCATCTCCGAAAATAATGAAAGGTGAATTATTTGAATTGCTGACAAGAAGAGTGACACACTCGCATTTGGACAAAAGTCAATACACAATATCAATCCGACGGGCAAAGTTATAGTCACCCCTTGTTGAAGAAGGGTCGTAAAGAAATTAATAGAAATGGAATTTAAAAAAACCAACATCTGAAAGGAAGCCTTTGTTTTGCCATATAAACAGCAAACTTGCAATTAACAATGATTATTCACCATAAGAGAGATCTTCAAACAGAGGTCAGTTAAACTAACATCCCAATGTATAGAAAAAGGTTACATCGGGACTACAGTTGTTGGATCTGGAGTCATGCTCGGTTATCCAAACCGTTTATCTGATGGGCATGGCCGTGGATGGATACGCCCAACGATCTACCTGCCAGATCCGAATATTATAATACTTTTATCATTTAATTTTTCTCTCTGACTATGAACCATCTACTTCAACGTTATTTTGTGGGCCATTGATCGATAGTTTACGATCTTCCAATCTTGAACATTTTCGATGCAGCCATCTTCATCAGTGTATCACATCAGATCAACAGCTTGGATCACCGGCCCAAGATCCAACAGTTAAAGACCCGATGAATCTCATAGCATATATATAAAGACATGCTTTGAGAGCAAAATACACTCAATTAGCAGACAATGAAAAACACCCAAATTAAAATAAAAATAAATAAAATAAAAAACGTTATGGAAATCTCAACAAGTCCCAAGTCCCAAACTCCCATAACCAACACAAATCCCAGCAAAATTCAAGTTCCCACAGCCCATAACCAATATTTAAAATTAAAAATAAATAAAAAATAAAAATAAAAAAAAATAAAAAAACAAATTCCCAATTCCAATGAAACTAAAAGAAAATCACACCAAACAAATTTTCAGAAGAAACCAAGTTCGGAAACCAATGCATGCAACAACACACGAACTAAATAAATAAAAACCCAATTCAATAAACCATCACGAGAAAGCTCTACCAATAAAGAAATGAAAAAATATATATATAAAAACAAAAAGATGAGAGAGAGAGAGAGAGTAGACAAACAGCTGGAGGGCTTCAAGGAACTTGTCATGCTCTTGCTCAGTCCAGCACTCTCTGGATTTGGTGATGGTGTATGGCTTTCTAATCTTCTTGTTTGTATCTTCTGAAGAAGAAGAAGAGGTGGTGTTGGAAGGATGGCATGGAGTAGCCACTCCCAAAGGATTCCTGAAGAATCCTTCTGGTGGGGAATTTACATACACCATTTTTTTTTAAATCTCTCTCTCTCTCTCTCTCTCTCTCCCTCTCTCCCCTCCTCTTCCCCTGTTTATACACCTAAGCATGCACGTGTCCATGTCTATTGCCTGTTTATGATGATGTGCTATAAGGTCCTGATGGATCTGTTTGTAGAAGTGGGGCCCATGTTTTAATGATCGGACCCGATGATGTGTGGTGCGCCCACCATGGATTGATTATTACCTGAAAACCTTACAGCTTCTATGATTCCATCCATCCCATTATTTCGGCTTGTTGTTTTGATTTCTCCTTGACCGTTGATCTCGGCCGGTGACCCAATACTTGTTCGGATCGTCTGATGTGGATGTCATACATATCATACATTCTGTGTTCGTTCGGTTCTACGGTTGGGATCCCTACATCATGGCTACAAAATGTACCGGGAGCGGATTAGGTGCATCCAGCCTCCCCGGAGCCTCGTGACTGTGGGGCCCACCTTGATGTATGTGTAGTATATCCACGCCATCCATCCGTCTTTTCGGATCATTTCAGAGCATGAGACAAAAGATGAAGCAGATGGAAATCGCAGGTGAACCACACTATAGGACATGGTGATTAAACGGCCATCATTAAAAAATTTCTAGGGCCTACTGTGATTTTTATTTGCCATCTAACCTGTTGATAAGGTCACATGTAACTGGATGAAGGGAAAAAACAAATCTCATCTTGATCCAAAACTTTTGTGGCCCACAGCAAGTCAATCACCACTGTTTCCTGTAGTGTGGTGCACCTGATATTCAGATCTACTTAATTTTTTTGTATAATGCATTTTATTTTTATTTTGTCTAATGCACTAAAATGATAAGGAAAAACTGATGAACGGAACAGATATACTACAAATACATCCAAGGTGGACGCAAGGTGATAGCCGAGCCTAATTGGCTCCCAAATGTAACGGTGGTGTGCAACCAAGCGGAGCTGGCCTCAGCTCAACTTGGCTTGGCCACTAACTGACCCGAGCTCAAACTTAGCTTGTCTCGATCTTCAAGCTTGACTAGCCAGCTTGGCTCGGTTTGGTCGGCAACTCGGGTCGATTCAAGCCGAGTTCACTTGTGCAACATTTTCACAAAAATATAGACTGCACCTTTAAAATCTCATTGTATGTAAAACGGTAGCAGTAGTTTTACAAGTATTTTATCAAACACCTTCTAAGTAACTTAAAAATCAAGAAAAAAAAAATGTATTTGTTTCATATACATATATTTCTTGTCACTAGTCACACTTCCTTGAGTTATTTTATCAAACACTTCGCGAGCGACATCAATATTAAAATAATTGAGTCACCGAACTGGTTCGATCCTAGTTCGATTTTAGATGGGTTCAACTCGAGTCGAGTCGAGCTCAGTCCAGCTCAAACTCGGCTCGAACTCATTTTCAAGCTCAAAAAAATCAGCTCGGCATTGCTCGAAGTCAGCTTTGAACCGAGTTGAAACGAGCTTTTTCGAGCCAAGTCGAGCAAGCTAACCAAGCCCTAAATGTAAATGTGTCAGCCAAAAAGTTTGATACCCTCTCACAGAGTGATGGATCATATGTAGGCCCCTAAAAATTGTACACATGGCATACAAATAATTCAAATCCGTCCAAATTATTGTACCCTTTATAAATGTATAATGAACCAAAAGCTGTTATTTAATTACATGACACTCAAATCGACGGGCCTTTATCGAATGGATAAAAATGAAAAAATTCCAACGGTTCTATTTTTAGAAACGAGTATAGAAGAATCAGATGTTAGGATTGCTCAACAATCCTGATCTTGGACTTTATCCGGGTAATGTGGTCCGCACAATCTTAGCTGAAGTAACACATCACTAATCTTTTATCCTTTAGTTTTAATCAGCACGTTTTTTATTAGACCATGTCAGGGTTTCAAGAAATTACTATGGCAAAGCAT
Source organism: Magnolia sinica (assembly GCF_029962835.1). Taxonomy (NCBI): domain Eukaryota; kingdom Viridiplantae; phylum Streptophyta; class Magnoliopsida; order Magnoliales; family Magnoliaceae; genus Magnolia; species Magnolia sinica. The sequence continues at coordinate 93,827,563 of NC_080578.1, forward strand.
AACTTAATAATAAGCCACCAAATACAATATGCCTTTAGATATCTAAAAAAGGTGTGGATTACCTACTACCCTTGCTTCATCCAAGTGGTGTGATTTGATTAGCTGGTCAACCACTGTCAAGATGATACTCAACCAACAACTTTCAAAAATGTTTTGTATGGGTCATTTCTCTCCCAACACCTTACCATCCAATCAAATCCTACGCATAGTGCCAGTACAAACTTCATTATAATCACCGCGCAGTACTGGATCCACATCCATCTTCAAAAATGCTTTTAGATAAAAAGTCCCGCATCCATCTTCAAAAACACTTTTAGATAAAAAGTCCCGGACACCACTGGTGGCCCCCACACCATTAACCATACAACTAATTATGTGAGAGAAATGCCCACACACAACTGGATAGTGTTTGGGACCCAATCACGGTGTTTGCATGCCATCACACCCTTACACATGTAAACCCCCATACTCAAGATATTGTGTGTTAACAATATTTACATTTAACTGCAAAGGTGATTTTCTTAAATTGTTTGTTTTGTCCAAAAATCACTATAAAAATAATAGTTTTATAATGTAAAAATATAATAATTATAATTTATTGTACCTGCCTCCTTTACAAATGTATTTGACTTTTGATTCATGAGCCATAATTTTTGTTTAAACAGGCATTTGTAAATGACAATGATGGCCCATTTAATCTGTATTTCATAGGAATTTTGAAAACCAAACAAGTGAATATATTGTAGGGAATGAAGAAAACAATAAAGGATTTTCAGTCATCTTGTTATTTTTAAGGTGGCTTTTTGTAAATTTTTCCTTTTATTCAGATTTAAAATTAGGGCTGTCAATGAGTTAGAGTTTGGGTTTGGTCCTAGAGTTCCAAACCCAGGCTGATGGAATTGGGTCTTTTCAAGTCTAGATTTTGTTTTAGGACCTGGGTGTGGTCCAATCTATTTTGGGTGGGTCTTTGGACCTTGGTTTCAAGTCATTTCTAGGTCAAGTCCAAATCAATTAGTGTATTTACATGGCTTGGCCACTTGAATGGATGAGTTTGATCCTGTGCAGCTTTGACCCATGGTGTAAATGGCTCTTTTACATTTGTGTGGCTCACCCGACTTCTTCCATCAATAGAATAATTAATACACACACATACACACATATGATCATTATTAGAAATAACTAGACCTGACTAATCAAATCCAAGATGGTGGACCCAAACCCAACTACCCGATTGCTAATATAGGTCTGAGAAACTAGACCCGGAGCTATTAAAATCAAGGTCGGGTCTATTGAATACACATGGGTTGGACTACTCATTGACAACCCTATTGCAAATATGATCATGATGGGCCGGAATCCTCCACAATTGTATATGATCTAGTCCATCAGGTGGGCCATCGATTTCAGGCACCGGGGACAAAAAAAAAACTCAGCCCAATCCACAACTCAAGTGGATGAAATCACATGGAACAAATGAAGAAGGGATCCCAACCATAGTTTTTGTATGTGGGATTCACCATGGTGCATGTAAGCCATCCATCCTATTAATCATGACTAGGATGAATAGACACTAAAATTGGCAGGCAATTCCTCATCTTAGAGTAGAGCCGAGCATCCAGTTGAGTCAGACCGAGTTAGGCCTAACTCCACTCGATCCAGTTTTGAAATAGGCTTGACCCGAACTCGATGCTGAGTCCGACATGCCTAACTCGATCTAAGTTCGGCCTAGCCCGAACTGATCCGAACTAAGTCCGGTCCAATCAGAAGCACTGAATCGGGTTGAGTTGGCACCGAGTCGAATTGAGAGATGAGGGAGGGAGGGAGTGGAGAGGAGAGAGAGGAGGAGGAGGGTGATGGTGGTGGGTGGTTGTTCGACTTGGAAGAGGAGGATGAGGGAGGTGATGAGGATTTTCTCCTCATGGCTTGACTGGTCGAGGAGTCTGCTCGACCGGTCGAGGGTTGTGGCGCTCGACTCAAAGTCTAGCGAGCAATTGGTTTTGGAACTTCGTGGTGCTCGACCAGTCGAGGGAGGTGCTCGACCGGTTGAGGACCCTGCTCGACCAGTCGAGGTTACACAGATTCATATCCAGATTTTGTGCGGATTGCATAAATTTGAGGCGGTTTTCAAAGAGGTGCGGAAATGAGTTTCCAAAATTATAAATATGAGTCCCTGGGGCTGTTTTAGGTAATGCAAGAGAGTTTCCTATAGCTTTGCAAGAGTTTGCTAAAGGGTTTAGGGCTATCAAAGGTGTGAGAGAAAGAGAGAGAGGAAGCTTGTGAAAGGGAGATTCTACTCGTAGAAGTGATTTACTGTGTACTTGACATCTCAGTGCTTCTAAATTCTCGTAATCGGTGAGATCTCTTCGTTTTTCTTTATTCTCTTATTGTTTATCCACTCCTGTGTGAGTGAAGAAGGTTTGATCCAAGTGGTATGTGTTTATGATCGGTTGTAACGTTCTACTTCTTAGTGAATTGTTGATCTGGAAGATGTCAGTTTTCCACGTAAAAATCTCTTATGTCGTGTGGTTTGTGCTTTGATTTATTTCATTACTTTATTATCCCATAATTCTGGTGTTTTGGGAGGCTAGATCCTAAGGTTTTGTGTAACGGCCCCCACCAAGAGGGAGGGAGCGAGTGGAGTGGAGAGGAGAGAGAGGAGGAGGAGGAGGGTGATGGTGGTGGGTGGTTGCCGGGCTTGGAAGAGGAGGAGGAAGATGAGAGAGAAAGGGAGAGAGAGAGAGAGAGAAAGAGAGAGAGAGTTTGGGATCGGGTCGAGGTAGGGTGCGGTGGGTAGGGTTAGAGAGTCGGGTCGAGTCAAGTCTAACCGGATCGAGTTTCGAATTGAGTTATTGGGTAACTCGAACTTGACTTGATTTGAGTTCGGATCGGGCGAAGCCTACTCGGTTCGGGTCGAGTTGGATCTGAACGAGTCAAACGAGTCGAGTTAGTTGGATCGAGTCGTCCGGTGCCCACCTCTATCTTAGAACTTCTAGGCATGATTTTATATTTTCATGGCGCGACCTATTTGAGTTTTGGATGAGATGGTTTTTTTGGAAGTACGGTGAAGATGTAAGTGTAACTTGTGAGTTGTGACCCACCTCCCAAGTGGAAAAATCTCTAAAAACAAGAATAAAATTAATAATAATGAAATAATGATTCATTTATAACACAATTAATATGTAGGTAAGTCTAAATTCCCAAAGTTTATTACTAATACTTCAAATTCTCAAACAATTAAAAATAACAAAATTGTATTGTTACATATATATTGAAATTTATCCCTTAAAATGATATTTTTTATTAAATTGTTTAGAGGCAATGGACTTTGATATTTGCGAATTTGAGGGGCTCACTGGTAGGTTTTTAAAAAAATCTTATGTGCATGATTCCATCAACTAATAACAAAGTTATAACATTAGTAAGTTACAGGATGTTGCCATGTCTTACTGTAATTTATCTTGAACATGATGCCGTAAAGTCACTCCTGACAGGTCGTACGGCAATAATTCACCTGATGAGTAGTTAGACGCTGGGCACATACACCGAAAGTTACCTCTTTAACCTCTACTTGGAAAGAAATTGTCCATTTTCACACACACATACACACCAATTTACTAGGGAAGTCCACATAAATGCGCGGCAACCAATATGGTCATTTTTCACGGTTACATGGAAGGATGATAAATAAAATGCATGTCACTCGTGATTGCAGGCCCACCTGTTGTAAGGCTAGATTAAAATATCACTTGGAAATAACAAGGAATTTTTTTATTAAAAAAACTACATAATTAATATGGAATCATGTACCTTCTTCAGAAAGGTTTTGAAAAAGATACATCATTAATGGATATATTTATCATTCCAGTACCTTCCACTTTACAGTATATTTCTTTAATGGCCAGTTGGGTGGGCGAGCGAGGAAAGGGGTCCGCTGCTTGGGTGGGCACATCCATGATGTTTATATAAAATCCAGCTCAACCACTGGTTACATCACCTCATATTAGGCCAAGTACCCAAAATCACCCTTATTGTGATTCAGGTGAACCATATGATTGAAAACATTGTACAAAGCAACGATCTCCTTCCAAACAGCTCCCTTGGTATGGCCCACCTGAATCTCAAATGAGCTTGATTTTTAGGCCTCAAGCCCAAATTGTGATCTAATGGTTGGAGTGGATTTCTTATGATCACCACGATGGGTCTTGTGCAAATCAAGGGTGGATGTCTCTCTCCTGACTTTTTTCTTTGGTGTGGCCCACCTAAATCACAATTCAGCTGGATTATTTTTACCATTAGCCTAACTTGGGATTACACACCCAATGGTTGAAGTGGATTTCCCATACACATCATGGTAGGCCCCACTAAAAATCAAGTCCCCGCCTCCATTGACAACAAATTATTAACGAGAAAAGAGATTTTTTTTTTTTTTTTCTTAACACACTTACACACACTCACGCCGTAGTGGGATTTCACCACCTATGGGTACTCGAACATGTGGAATCTGATCTATATGCGGAATAGGCCCACGGATCTGTCTGTGCATGGGACATGGCGATCAGGGGTCGGATAGCTTACCTAGCTGAGACGCCGCCATGGAAGCCGGATAAGAATACCAGAAAACCTGTAGAGCTTAGGATCTTCCTCTCCTTCACACCCTTTCTGCAAATCAGTAGATGGGACTCGAATTTATGCTATGGTGTAGGATTGGGGACCCAGCTCTCTTTTATAGAGTCTGTGGAGAGGGAGTTTGAAACCCATCACAACTCTCTCTCCCATGCTCCACGTTGTAGCATCCTAGTTCAACTCAAATTGCTGTCTGCGTAAGACAGCTATAGCATTCCAGCCCTAGTACGCAGAGCTGCGCAGATAGACTGCGCAGCGCATCACCTGAAGTGGGGCCCACTGGTCTACTCAATCATCCAGTCCAACTGTATAACAATCCAGACCGTTGATCAGTGAGGCCCAGTAAATAGAGTTCTTACAGAACATACCCTTGACCCGGTGTTGAAACTACTGAGAGTCTACCACCGGAGAAAGAGTAATGAGAAAAGAGAATGATAGGGAACGGGGCTATGGATTTTGACCAGATTTCGTGAGATGATCTTTGACTATTAAATATAGTCCTACATTAGGCTCAGAGACAACAATTTAAAAATAAATAAATAAATAAAAATCAAGTTAATGTGTGGTTTTGATGGGCTACACGAAAGGAAACAGCTGGGACGTCCAACTTTGACTTTTACATGGTGTACCATAATAATTATATAAAATCCATTCCCAACCATTAAATTCCCTACAAAAATTTAAGGCTGACCCAAAAATTATATCCACCTGTGATTCACATTGGCCACAGTAATAGAAACAGTTTGGTTCCTTATCTCCTAGGAGTTTCAACACAAGGTGTGGGGTTTCGAGTACCCATAGGTGGTGAAATCCCGCTTTAGCATGAGTGTGTGGGTGTGTATGAATGAATGGGTCTCTCTCTCTCTCTCTCTCTCTCTCTCTCTCTCTCTCTCTCTCTCTCTCTCTCTCTCTCTCTATATATATATATATATATATATATATATATATATATATATATATATACACCTCTTCGCACACTGTTTCTATTCATGTGGTTCACCTAAATCATACATGGAGCTGATTTTTTAGCCCTCGGCCTAACATGGGGTGACAAACTGGATGGTTTGGTGGATTTTACATTAATATCATGGTGAGACCCACTTGAGTTACCAACCCATTTGATGGCACTACTGCCATGATAAAATTAGTGGAATGATAATTATATTAATGAAGTAGCTATTTGAAGACGGGTCCTTACTCTTGCCACGGTGGTAGGCACAAGAGTTTCAACACTAGGTCAAAATTCCATTACCAAGCTTGTGTGGGGTGTGGCATCTCTACTCTAATTCAATTAGAGTTTTTCAAATAAGAGCTATTTTCATAAGCTAATTTTGTTCATGTTTGGTAAAATCTCCAAATAAGAGTTTTTTTTTAGGGATAGTTGATATTATTTTAAAAAATTACAACAATTAAGAGCAATCGCTATGATTGTTTTGGTGTATCTTACTGTAAATGAATTGTGCCCCAAATGACAAAAGAATGAAGGGCTACAATCTTCATGTTTTAAGATAGTTGGGTCATCCATTATGCTGTACATGGGATGCGGATCGTCCATCATATGGAGCCCACCTTTGATATAGACCGTTCATCGTGTGAGTCAAACCTTCAAAGTGGGCAGTCCATTATGTGAGGCCTATTTTGGATGTAGACCATTCATCATTAAGTGTTGACCTTTGATGTGGACCGTCTATTATGTAGGGCCTGCCTTGATGTAGGCAATCTATCAAGTGGCCCCACCATCAATGCTAATTGTCTTTTATATGGGGTCCCTCAATGTCCACTACCCATCACCCATCACGTGGAGTCCACATTTGATGTGTCCATTGTATGGACCCAACCTTTGAAGTGGATTGTCCATCACGTGGGGTCCGCTTTTAATATCCACCATCTATCGTGTGGGGCACACCTTTTACGTGGACCATCCATCATGTCGGGCCACTTTGGGCACATGTTGTCCATCATGTGAGACCTTGAATGTGGACCGTCCATCACAAGGGACCACACTTTGATATGGGTCATCCAGCATGTGAAGCCCACTACGTCCATTATGTGGACCCACCTTGATGTGGACCATTTATAGTGTGGGCCCCACCTTCAATATAGGTCGTTCATCATGTAGGCCCACCTTTGATGTCGGCCATCCATCATATGAGGCCCACCTTTGATGTGAACCTTGCATTTTGTGGGTCCACCTTGATGTGGACCATTCATCATATGAGGCCCCACCTTCAATGTGAGTCGTTCATCACGTGGGCCCACCTTTGACATCCACCATCCATCATATGGGTCCCACCTTTGTTGTGGACCATCCATCATGTGGAGCCCACTTGATGTGGATAGTCCACATGTGAGGACCACATTTTGATCCAATCCATCCATCATGTGGGTTCCACCATTGTTGTGGACCATCCATCATGTGGGGCCCACATGATGTGGATGGTCCATGCTAGTCCACATTTTAACATGGGCCATACATCATGTGGGACTCACCTTTATGTCCACCATCCATCATGTAGGTCCTACGTTTTCTATGGACCGTCCATTGTGTGGGTCCCGCCTTTGATCTAGATTGTCCATCATGTGGGGCCCAACTTTCAATATGGGTCATTCATCATGTGCGCCCACCTTTGATGTCAACCTTCCATCATATGATCCCATATTCAATGTCCATCATCCATCATGTGGGTCCCACCTTTGATGTGGACCATCCATAAGGTGGGGTCTGCTTGATGTGGATCATCCATCATATGGAGCCACACTTTGATATGTGTCAACCATCATGTGGAGCCCACCGTGGATGATGTAACCGTGCATTATGTTGGCCCACATTGATGAGGACCATTCGTCATGTGGGGCCCACCTTCAATATGAGTCATTCATCAAGTGGGCCTACCTCATAGAGATTGTAAAGAGAAGAGCAGAGGGTAAGATGGAAATTACTCAAAAAGTTTAAGGACAAACTCGTTCAATTTATTTTTTAAAAATGTCTACCTGCATGAGCCACGTAGGCTTTAAAAAAATAAGTGACCTCTCGGTCATTTACATTTATTTTTTTAAGCTTTTGAGGTAGTTTCTAAAAATTTAAGCAATACAAATATGGCTTTACCAAGCATCTACTTTCAAAATAAGAATTTATTTTTTTTTAAATAAGCAAATAAACTTTTATTAACAGAGATGTCAAACACCTGTAGCTTTTTGAAGGCAGCACTCAATTGTAAATTCCATATTAATTGGGAGCTTTTTTTAAACGGTACTTGATTGTAAATTCCATATTAATTGGCTAGTTCTTGTAATATCCTCTGAATCAATTTTCTTCTTCAGAGCTTGCATGAGTCTACCTCTTTTAATTTGCATATATGTAAGTTAGGAATGCGGTTCGGTGATGAAGAGAAGGTTTTGCTTTTTAAACGGCGGGGATTTGTCCTCCCAAGTGGTCCTTTTCAATCACCACCACCCACCTTTTAAGTGCTATTTAGAACGTTATTTACTATCACATTCTCATTTTTGAATGGTATCTGTGGACGAGAGAGCATTCAGCAAATCTTTCCATTCATGTTCTGTAAGACTTGCCAAACGCCCACAAAATGAAAAGGGGTCGGGCCTATTTCCACCTCAATCTCAATCTGGGGTACGGCCAAACGGCCTCAAGTGCATTTTTAGTCAGTTTGCCTAAATAGAACTGAAACTAGTGGTGGAGAGAGAGAAGAGAGATAGGGATGTAGTCTCTGTTGGCACGAAGTGAAATGTTGGATGAAATGGAAGGGAACAACCCACATGTGAGTACTCACCCCTCACTAGAGTGGGGCCCACCAGCTAGGTCGTGTTGAGCGCTACGGAGCCTACTATATGTTGGCTGCTCGGTTTTTTGTTTTAATTATGTGGGCTTGCCAGAATTAATACAGTGGCTTAATCTAGATTGATCAACTTTGACCCCAAGCACCAAAATAAGTAGATATGTCCAATATAAACGTATATGACCAGATTCTGAAAATATTAGTCCCTTACGTAAAGGTTCTTCCTCCGAAGATGTGTTACTTTGTGCCTTCCAAAAGAAATGACTTTTAGAATAGTAGTGCAAATCAAATAAAAGGAAAAACTTACAATCGATCACTAGGAGCGAGTACAAGAATGTATCTCTTGAAAGAATTGTTTTGTTGTTGTCAGATGCCTTAAATCTGATATCACTATTCGATGATATTGAAGCCAGCTCGATGACATTGAAGCTACTCGATGCTATTGAGTATTTTCAGGTTTTTTTTAGCTTTGGTTGCTGGACAGTTTTTGTCATTCTTTGATGACATCAAAGGTTGTTCGAAGTCATCGAAGGTTTATGAAGATTTTCTATGAAAACACGGATTTTGCTTCTTATTTCGTTTTGGCTTCTTTCTAAACCTATATAAAGGCATGTATAGGGGACTGGGAGGTATTCTAAGACATCCAAAGGTTTATAAAAAGGTTTTAGGGTTCCTAAAAGGGGGCTTCAGGGTTTCAAGGGGTAAAAAACGTGAGGTTTGAGGATTGCTCAAGCCGGGTAAGTTCTCTTTGTAATCTCTTCTTTCATAGTGTAATTTTGTCGCTTTTAGGGTTCTCTTTGTAATTTTTTTCCGAAAGGGTTTTTTACGTTAAATCTTTGTATTCTCTTGTGTTTGCTTGGTGCTCTTGGATTACTATCCTAGATCCATCTCTATGTGATTCTGCAGCACAAATCCCCAACAAGTAGTATCAAAGCAATCGTTGGGGCATAGATTTGGATCTGCAGGATTAGCATCAATGGGAAGCATTAGGTGTGATATTGAGAAATACTCAGGAAAAAATAACTTTGAGTTAGGGAAGATCAAGATGATCAATTCCTTAACCAAGCAAGGTAAAGATGGTTCTCTTGAGGAGCGAAAGTCTACTATGACTAAAGATGATTGGAATACCCTTGATAAGAAGACCTTATCCTCGATCCATTTATGTCTCACGAATGAGGTTCTCTACAATGTTTTGAGGGTGAAAATCGCAGCTAGTTATGGGCGAAATTAGAGGATATCTATGCGAAAAAATCCTCTGAAAATCGCCTACACTTGAAGCTACAATGGTATAACTTCAAAATGACAGTGGGTGGAGATCTAGAGGCCCATATCAGCAACTTTAATAAATTGGTTTGCAAACTACTGGATATGGAGAAAGTGATCAAAGATGAGGAATAAACATGTATGTTGTTGAATTCTCTTCCAACATTGTATGAGTCATTCAAGGACACAATGTGCACTACAAATAAAACCCTGAGTGTTGATACTGTTATCTCAGCCCTTCAAGGGAAGGCCATGAGAAAGCTAAATAGCGACATGGGGACATCTTCTGATGCATTGATTACGAGGGGCAGGGATATTGATCGAGGTACAGGATCCTCAAGACCTACATCTAAATCCAATGGCAAGAGCAAATGAAAACTAAAGTGCTGGAACTATGAGATGACTGGACATATGAAAAAGGATTGTACTAATCCTAAAGCAAAGAAAGAAAACTCAGCGACTTCTTCTAAGGAGGTCAATGTTATCACATCTGATGAAGAGACAAGTAGTGGTAATGTTTTGTCAGTGTCTATGGTCGGACACTTATATGACAATCTTAAAGATGGGTAGATCCTTGACACAGGACATCATATCACATGACTCCTCATCGGAGCTGGTTCGTCAATTACAAGGAATGCGATGGTGGATAGGTTTTTATGGGCAATGACAATGTTTATAATGTTGTGGCTATTGGTACTGTGAGCATTAAGATGTTCGATGGGATGAAGCGTACCTTGACTGATGTCAGGCACATTCCTGATATGAAGAAAAGTTTGATTTCTCTCAGTGCACTCGAGGCTGTAGGGTGCAAGTTCACTGATGTTGATGGTGTCCTTAAAGTTTCAAAAGAGGCACTCGTGCTTATGAGAGGGCAAAGGCATGAAAACCTTTACAGGTCAATTGAGAGCACTTCAGCAGGTGGAGCGGCAGCAGCTGTTACAGATTCCACATCTGTACGTATATGGCATGCTCATCTGGGCCACATGAGCGAGCAGGTCATGAAGGTACTATCTGATCGTTGTTTGATTTCAGCTTTTAAGAATTCTGATTTAGATATATGCGAGCATTGTATATATGGTAAACAATTAAAATTATCTTTTAAATCTGAAAAACATGTATGTAAGGGAGTGCTTGATTATGTACACTTTGACGTATGGGGGCCATCGCTAGAAGTTTCCATTAGGGGGTGGTCATGGTTTGTTTCATTCATTAACGACTACTCTAGAAAAGTTTGGGTTTACTTCATGAAACGTAAATTCAAAGTTTTCACCGTATTCAAACAATGGAAGGTAATGGTGAAAAACAGTCGGGGTAAAAAATAAAGGTTTTAAATACTGACAATGGAGGAGAATTTACTTCCACTAAGTTTAATAAATATTACAACGATAAAGGGATCATCAGGCACAACATAGTGCACCACACGCCCGAACAAAACGGTGTGGTTGAGCAGATGAATTGGACTCTGTTCACACCCTAAGTATAGGGTTGTGATGTAGTAATAAACTCAGTAAGACCGAGGTCGAATCCACAGGTACTGAACCTTGTATGTAATCTGAAAACAACCATAACTAGAACTAGAAGAAGATGAAATTTAAATCAAGTGAATATGAGGGAATAATGATAAAGTAGTAAACTAAAACTTAGAAAATTCAAATGTAGGAAACTATGGATTCAGAGGATCCACTTGTAGAGATTAGGGAAATCTATGCTTGATTTTATGACTCAACTGGACTTAGAGTCTCATCTTCATCCAGTTGGAAGATGTAATCATGAAAATCAAATCTGAACTTCTTTTGATCTAGTTTTCAAGAGATAAGAAGGATGTAAATTAAAATGGATTTCATTACAAAACCATGCCCATGAGATAAAGTAAACAACAGAATTAAACCAATCCACAACCAATCTGAGAGATGTATGAATGTTAGGAAGGATTCCATCATCCAACCATGTCCAAGGGGCAATGGTGAACAATAGGGCTTCCTAACTCCATAATCATAATAATGAAAAGGAAATACTCAAAGCCATCACAGATCTATTGTAATTTAAGTCACAACAAACCATTAAAAACTAAAGGCATTCCTTATAATCAAACTAGAATCAACATCTGTTCAGTCATGAATCCAAGCCGTAGAAATCACCCATCACGCCACAAGCTTCTCCTCTTAGCCCTAGCTAAGAGGTTTAGCCTGACATGATTAGGTTAAAAGACTCCTTAAAGTAAAGAAATAAATAAAGAAAAATAGGAAAGGAAGAAGAAAACTCTTGATTTGGTGCCGCCACAGCTGCCCTATCCAAATATATGCCTTAAGCTCTCTCTTTTCTTTCCTTTTATAGCATGCTAGGGGCGATGGAGAGGTCAGTTGCCAGGAACTGACCTTGCTTGCACACAAGAGACGGTGGGAGTCAGTCGGTTTCTTGTGTAAAGGCTTACGTAGCCAGCGAAAACCGCACAACCTTTGCGCAAGTCCAGATCGGACGGTGATTGTTGTCCACTAGATCACTTCCGATCCAATCTGTCAACATGGTGAGAGACGAAATCCCCTTCCCTATCGTTTGGATGGTGAGAACCTTGTAATCTTGCATTCTGAACGAATTTTAAGCCTTTTTATCTTGACACACTGGATTTTCTCGAATCCTGGGCGTGTAAATTTATCAATCTCAGTCCCTTGGAGTCCGTCCATTACCCTGGTGATTTATGTGCGTCAAATCCATGCTTTTAATACCCTTTTTCAGTCTAGGCTCCTAAATACACCCTGCATCACAAACACAATTAAATTAGGGCGTTAAACAGTATTATGTTTGCAAAATCAAGTAATAATTGGGGTCTAATATGCAATATTTGACCCTCAACAGACTCTCTTGAAGAGGTCCCGATGCATGTTAAGTAATGCTGCGTTGGGCAAGGACTTATGAACTGAGGCCGTTAACACGACTTACTACTTAGTGAACCGATCCCTGTCTACGGCAATTGAATGTAAAATCCCAAAGAAAGTATGGAGTGGTCATAAGCTGGACTACTTACATTTGTGCATATTTGGTTGTTAGGCTTATTCTCATGTACTGTCAGTTGAGAGAGATAAACTAGATCATATAGCCAAAAAGTGCATCTTTGTTAGCTATGGTATTAGTGTAAAAGGTTACAGGTTATTCGACAAGATCACATGTAAGGTCATCACTAGCCATGACATCAGGTTCGATGAAAGTTCTCTATTCCACAAAAATGATGAAGAGGAGCAAAGTGAAGCAAAAAAGTTGATCGTAGACGTCCAGATTGACACAAATGATACTCAGGCAAAGACAGATGTACAGACAGAGGTACAATATTAGGTGGAGCAGCCACTTGTGACAAGAAACTCACCATGTGATCGCAAGTTACCGGCAAGATACAAGGACGACTCTAATATTGCATATGCCCTCATTACAGATTAGGGGGACCCGCCGACTATTTAGGAGGCTCTCAGTAAGCCTAATGCAGAAAAGTGGAAGGCAGCTGTGGACGATGAGATGGACTTATTGCACGAAAATCACACATAGAAGCTGGAGAAGCTACCAGTGGATCGAAAAGTGATTGGATATAAGCGGTTATTCAAAAGGAAACAGGACAGATACAAAGCAAGGCTGGTAGCGAAGGAATATGCTTAGAGAGAATGAATCGACTTCACAAAAATATTCACACTAGTGGTTAAGCAGATATCTATCAGATTCGTGTTGGCATTGGTTGCCCAATACGATCTCGAGCTGGAATAAATGGATGTCAAGACTGCATTCCTGTACGGAGAGTTGGAATAGCAGATCTACATGAAGCAATCAGAGGACTACGAAATTAAAGGGGCAGAGAAAAAAAATTTCAAGATAATGAGGTCATTGTACGGCTTGAAATAATTGTTTAGGCAGTGGTATAAAAAATTTGATTATTTCATGTTAAGTCAGAAATTTACTCGAAGTAAATACAATCACTGTGTCTATTATAAGACACTGAGTGATGGAAAATTCATTATCCTAGTATTGTATGTTGATGATATGTTGATCACCTGTCATGATATGTATAAAATTAACGCACTGGAGACTCGGTTATCAGGGATATTCGAGATGAAAGATTTAGGGGCTACAAAAAGGGGTTCTCGGTATAAATATTCATAGAGACAGGAAGATAAGTAGGCTTTGGTTATCACAGAAAGAATACCTTAAAAATGTGTTGATCAAGTATGAGATGAACTAGGAAAAGCCGGTGAACGTTCCCCACGCGGCTCACTTTAAGCTTTCCTCAGAACAATGTCCTAAATCAATTGAGGAAAAGCATGTTATGTCTCATGTGCCTTATTCAAATGTGGTTGGTAGTTTAATATATGACATGGTCTGTATGAGACCAGATATTTCACAGGCAGTCGGTGTTGTGAGCAGATATATGTCAAACTCCGGCAAGCAACATTGGGAAGTGGTGAAATGGCTACTTCAATACATTCGAGGTACAAAAGACTACGTTTTAACTTTTGAGAAGAGAGAAGCAGAGTTAATAGAGTATATAGATTCAGACTACGCAGGCAATGTGGATTCTGAAAAGTCTACTTAAGGATACTTGTTTGTACTAGCAGGTGGAGTAATTAGTTGGATGTCGAAACTTCAGTATGTGGTGCCTCTTTTAACGACCGAAGCGGAATATATGGCAGTGACGGAAGCATTTAAGGAAGGTGTTTGGTTAAGATGTAAGACCCGTGCCCTAATCCGTACTGTTCCGTTAGCTTCCGCGGTCCTTCCGGTCAAATTTCGGCAACCTTCGCACCATATTCGGTGTTTGCGCACGATCCTAAGCCAGGTCCCGCGCACCGACGTCAGCTTGGTCCGAAAGTTATATCATAGCGACCGCGTCGTCGCCGCGGTTCCAACGTCATGACTTGCGCACCAAACCGATACCCAGGCAAGAAGATGCCGATCAGCGTTTATTCCGAAGAAACACCGCGCGTTGCGGATTTCGAGGGAATCTCTACAATTAGTCCCATCAATCAACCATTAAAGCATCCCATACCTCAAGTACAACAACCCATCTCCACCTTTTACAAAAGTCTACCCTCTTTCCACCTCACCACTCCTCTTTTTCCCATTTTCAACATCAACCATACCTCCTTTTACAATTTTCAACCCAAACCATCCCCCATCACTCCATCACCCATCTCTCTCTCTCTCTCTCTCTCTCTCTCTCTCTCTCTCTCTCTCCCTTTACAACTATCTCTCTTATTCATTTTTTCAAAAATCCAAATCCAAGAGAGAGCACCATACGTATGAGTCCCCCATGGTGAGAAAACTTCATTTGTGAGGTCCACCTTTCCTACCCCTTCATCTCTCATCTCAACCATCCATTTTTCATCTTCCTCCATCAAGAGAAGCACAAGGAACTAAGGAAGCCAAGGGAGCAAGAAGATCAAGCGGTGGGTGTTTTATAGGGTAGATTTTGATGTTTTTAAGTTGGGCCAAGTGAGGCCAACCGATCAATGGTTTGGATCTCACTTTGGACCCTAAGATGTGGGCAATGGCCCACTTGGATCATCATGATCATTCCATGATGGGGCCATTCTCCATGGACCCCATCATGATGTTTAATTCTTTACATGCTTAGGGTCATCTAGACCATTTAATTTAGTGGAGAAGGGATCTCCACCGTTGGATCTAATTTTTATAGACCCCTATGTAATGGGGCCCACTTGATGTATGATTTAGTGCAAGGGAGGGCCCATAGTGCCGGGGTCCCTCCATCACACGGTCTCACTCTCTATCTCTCTCCTTTTCTCCTTTTTTTTATTTCTTTTTTTTCCTTGTTGTTATGATGATGAGGTTATGTGGCCCACTTGAATGGACCCACCATGAGGTAGGTATTTATTCCAAACCATTCATAAGAGGGGCCCACCTTATATGTGTAGTTCCATGCCATCCATCACTTGGTGGCCCACCTAAGCAGGGCCCACCTCCAACCTTTATGCCAAGTCCAGCGTCCAAGGACGCTGGACGTCTGTTGGGAGAAACACAAATGCAAGCTTTTTTCCCTAAGCTTGGAATGGTCTACTTATGTAGGCCCCACCTTGATGCATGTATTAAATCCACACCATCCATTCCCTTCCCAAGCTCTTTTTAGCCGTTGACCTGAAAGATGGGATCCACCTCGAGGTCCCGGCGGGCCATACCGTAGCAAATGGTGGTTTACGCCATTGAAACCTTCCCTAAACTTTTTATACGTTGAAATATGCCCAATATTGGGCTTGGTTTGCTTGTCTCGAGCCATGAGGGCTATCGACGAGTGGATTCCTGGATATGGACCCCACCGGCACAATCCCTGGGAAAACAACAATAAAAATAAAAATAAAAACAAAGAAGAATGCTGCCGTGCTGCGTAGGGTGCGCACGCGCACGCCGCCCGGCGGACGGACGACGCAAGACCACAGACTGTAGCTGTGGCCCCACCTTGATGTTTATATGCTATCTAAACCGTTCATATGGTGGGCCCCTACCGACGTGGGCCCACCCCAAAATCGCCGATCCAAGACTCGGTGGCCCACACCCAAGAAAAATTGGAGATGGATGGCCCACAACTGAAACCTTTTCGGGCCCACGTAAGTTTGGGATCAAGGTGAAATTTGTTTCCACCCTTCACTGGGTCCAGGTGACCTTATCAACTCCGGATGGAATATAAACATTATGGTGGGCCCCACATGGAGCCCACAGTGATGTAAGTGTTTTAGTCTCACCGTCCGCCTGGACGGTGGACGTGGAGCCACTGTGATGAGTGTGTGGGCCCACTGTGATAAGTGTGTGGGCCCACTGTGATGTGTGCGTGTGTGTGTGTGTGTATATATATATATATATATATATATATATATATATAAAATATTATATTTCATATAATATTATATGTATTATGTATATATATATTATATACTATATATATTATATACTATATTTTATGTATATATTTTTACTAATGTTGAGGCCCATGATTGAGGCCCACCTTGATATATAGGTAAGGCCCACCTCAGTACGTGTGGCCCATGGTTGAGGCCCACTTTAATGTATATATAGAGCCCATGGGTCGAGGCCCATTTAATGTATTAGGGGCCCATGGGTCGAGGCCCATTAAGATGAAATGTGGCTAATGTGAGTAGGCCCATTTGATGCATATATGGGGCCCAACTGTCGAGGCCCATTTGACACATGTAAGGCCCATAAGATTAGGCCCATTTGATACGTTCTAAAGCCCATAGTTTATAGTCCATTGCAATGCACATAAGGCCCATTGGTGCGGCCCATTGATGTGGCCCACTTAATGAATATAAGGCCCATTGGTGCGGCCCATTGATGTGGCCCACTTAATGAATATAAGGCCCATGTGACTTGGCTAATTTGATGTATTTAAGGGCCCAATGGATGTACCTAAGGTCCATTGCAATGTGTGATCCCAAAATAACTTATGAAATGATATTTGTGGCAGTCGTGCCTTGGGAGCAATGTTGGTTTGACGTCCACATTGAAAGTGTAGTGTGGTTAAATGTCCGCATTATGACTTTCCCTTGGGCCCACTGTTAGGCCCATATGTGTAGTGTGTAGGCCGTCTAGGCCCATCTTCATTATGAACATCATCCACCCTATATAACATATTTAATTCCATGATTCATGATCATATGCATCATACGTATGCTTGATATGAGAAATGACTGATCATAAAGCATATGCCTTGGGCAGATTGTTTAGGGGCTCCGCAGGGGTGTTGCCCTACATGAGCGCACGATACGCGCAGGATTGCCGCATGACCGAATAGTGTGATTCATGCATTCGCATTGTGTGATATGGTTCTACGCCCTAGCGACATCAGGGTACCGTAGCCTCCGCTGCACGTATCGTGGTTGGCGTGATCGATACCGAACATACTGTTCTACATGGGGTGCGATAGATATCCCTGGGTGAAAGTCCCTAAACCCTTATGGTACCAGGAGGTTGCTCCAACGTCTAGACCGAGTGGATGCATGAGCGCTGAGTGCCGATTACCAGACGGTTGCGCTTTCCACTGTGTCGTGGTCGGTTGGAAGGGGGTGCGGCCTTACCCGCCCGAGAGTAGGGGGCAATGCTAGGCTGAGTCTGACCAGCTCGAGGAATGGGTCCGCTATTGACGAGCCGAGACCGATATTGGCAGGCGGATAGGTGGCTTTTCCCGCCCGAGAGTAGGGGGCAATGCTAGGCTGAGTCTGACCAGCTCGAGGAATGGGTCCGCTGATATCCCAGATTTGAGCCGTATTGACATGTGGACTTAGTTGAGGATTTGTATGCTTGACTTGCATTTTGCATTGCATGGCCTTAGTATGGCCGACATCATTCTTTGCACCGCATGGCCTTGGTACGGCTAATGGGATTCTTAGCATTCATCAGCATGTTCCGCATTACTCTGATACTGCATGACTACATTATCACCTTGAGCATACACTTTCACCACCCTCTAAGCTTTCTATAAGCTTATGCACGACCGTTGCGTGCAGGTGACGTTGGATCGCAGCAGCGCTGAGGCTTGGACGCGTGGCTGATCTTCTTTTGGAGTTTTGGTCTATCTTCATTGTATTTCCCTTATGCTCATTGTACTTGTAAAGTTTTTTATTATAGTGGAAATGTGATGGAGTTTTTGGTTGTTGTTTGTGGGTTATGCCTTTGGTTATGCTTATTACGAATCAAACTGATGTTGAAAATCCTCCTTGTAGCATCCCAGGATCGGAACCTGGCGAATGGGCGCTGGGAGCCGAGAATGGGGTTCTACGGAGGCTGTCGGCGCCAGATTCGGCGATCGGGAATTTTGTGAGCCCGGTTTCCGAGTTTGGGGCGTGACATAAGAGACATGATAAATTAGTTAGAACTTCAACAAGAGGCCGTGTCGGTTAACTGTGATAGTGAGAGCGCTATCAATTTGGCTAAAAATTATATTTATCACTCTCATACTAAACACATTGATGTTCATCACCATTTTATCCGATAAGTGCTTGAGGAAAGAGGCATAACACTGGAAAAGATTCACACCAACGTGAATCTAGCAAACATGCTTACCAAAGTTGTTCCTACAGAAAAGTTTAAGTTCTGTGCAGCTTCTCTGGGCTTGGCGATGGCATAAAAGGAAGATGAAATGTGCACAAGAAGCCTTGATGAAGCTATGATGTGAAGCAGAGATAATTAAAAGAAGAGGACAAGAAGCTACATATTTGAAGATTGGAGACATGATGGAGATTGTTGTTTTTAGATGTCTTAAATCTGATTTCACTGTTCGATGCCATCGAGTATTTTCAAGTTTTTTTAGCTCAGGTTGCTGGACAGTTTTTGTCATTCTTCGATGACATCGAAAGTTGCTCGATGTCATTGAAGGTTTACGTAGATTTTACAAATTTTGCTTCTTATTCTATTTTGGCTTCTTTCTAAACTTATATAAAGGCATGTATACGGGACTAGGAGGTATTCTAAAGCATCCTAAGGTTTTTCAAAGCGTTCTAGGGTTTCTAAAAGGGGGCTCTAGGGTTTCAAGGGGTGAAAAAGGTGAGGCTTGAGGATTGCTCAAGCCGGATAAGTTTTCTATCTTTGTAGTCTCTTCTTTCATAATGGAATTCTGTCGCTTTATGTCATGGTTTTTTTCCAAAAGAATTTTTCATTTTAAATCTTTGTGTTCTTTTGTGTTTGCTTGGTGCTCTTGGATTGCTATCCTAAATCCATCTCTGTGTGATTCCGCAGCACAAATCTCCAATAAGTTCGATATTAGATAAAAAAATAAATCCAATGTATGAGCATAGACTTGGATTACAACTAAAGCTTATAGCTAAGAATTACTACTACTAAATTATCGCTACTCCTAAGATAAACTAAGACAAAGAAAATTGATAAGATAAATTTGATTGTTGATTTCTTGGTTTTGAGATTTGATTGAGATGATTATTCTGTCACATTCCTCTACAATTTATAGAGTTATGTTGTATCTTATTCTTACAGATCCTTCTTTCATTATTGCAAGGGTTATTACAGTCGAAAAACTTCTCTATATATCATTCTTTCCATTATGTTTCTTTTTACTGAGTGTTCATCTTCTCTCTGTTACATTTATTCTTCCTGACTGTTCATCTTCTCTCTATTACGTTTCGTCTCCCTAACTGTTCATCTTCTCTTTGTTACATTTCTTCTTCCCGAATGTTCCTCTTCTCTCAACCAAACTCTGTTTTTTATCGCTAATCGATCATCGGCCACATCTCTTTTGTCGGTCACTCACTCGTGCTCCACTCGACTGCTTTCCACATCTTTCCGTTTTAACCCTCTCGACCAAGCTTCTCAGCCGCATTCCATTTCCTGGCTTCCCTTAACTGTTTGATATGCTTTTAGACACCTCTCGACCACTCGGTATACTTCTATACACCTATCAGCTATTCTTTCTACTTCCATACGGTTATTAACTCCTTATTTCACTTTGTCGACTAAGGTTTTGCTTTGATTGTCTCTCTCGGTTGACTTCCTGAATGCCTCTCAACCACTTGATTTGCTCTTAAATTTCTTTCAAATGCTCTTTGTTTTGTCATCTTATTAGTTATGATTTCGTAAAAAACACTCTAACCATTCTTGAATATCTTTAGCATGCTATATTTTTCCCTTGTTATACGACGCAATCTTTCCCATTAGATTTATAAAAAACTATCAAAAATAAGATACAACACCATGATGTATGTGTCATATCCACCATACATATCTATTATGCAAGCTCATTTTAAGGTATGAGCCCAAAATGAAGTCAATCAAAAGTTCAAGTGAACCTAACCACAAGAAACATTGGTGATTGAATATCCACTATTGAAAACTTCTTAGGGCCATGAAAGTCTCGAATCAAGCTTATATTTGTATTTTTCCATTCATCAAGTCTATTGATTTTTTTCAATAGTTTTGCATGGCCAATGAACATTACAGTAGGCCTTAGAAGGTTTCAACAACCGGTATCATTATCCCCTGGTCCACTTGAGCTCAAAAATGAGCTGGCAAAGTAGATGGACAACGTGTGTATAAAACACATGCACCATGGTGGGACTCATAGGGTTGCATCGGGGCGCGAATTGGGTAGCTCTGAGGGGCCATCCTGATGTATAGATTTTTTCCACACCCCGTATCCATTTTCCATGTCATTTTAGTATATGAGCCAAAAAATGAGGCAGGTCCAGGGCTTAAGTGGACCAAACTGCAGGAATTAAACACATACCATTGAAAACTTCTCAGGGCTACGGAAGTTTTGGATCAAGCGGATATTTGTGCTTTACCTTCATCAAGATCTACGTGACCTTATGAATGGGTTGGATGGCAATTAACCATTATGGTGGGCTCCAGAAAGGCTTCAACGGTCAACCTACTGCTTCTTGTGATAGGGTCCACTTTAGCGTTGGAACTGCCTCATTTCAGAGATTATGCTCTAAGATGAAATGGCAAAATGAATGGACGGTGTGGATCAAACCGATATATAACGGTGTGGATCAAGCTGATATTAATGTTTTCCCTTCATCCAGGTCCAGGGAACTTTTCTATCATTCCATGAACAGGTTCCATAGCAATTTACCGTCACGATGGGCCCTAGGAAAGTTTCAACGGTGGTGGGTGTCATTATCACTGCCACTTCCTATCGTGTGGTCAACATAAGCTTTTGATCTGCTTCATTTTTTCCTTGTACCCTAAAATGATATGGAAAATGGATGGACGGTGTGGATAAAAACCATACATGGCAGTGGCCCCTCAGAGGCCGTCGGTTCCTAACTTAATACAGCAGGGATAGTACCTAACCCACGTCCGTTCAGTAGCTACAAAGTACAAACCCACATGTGGGTTGCGTGTACGTCAATCCACACCCTCTTAATTGTCGGCTTGGAAGTAGTTAGTTTGAGTTGGTTGGGACAAGCCCTATCTATGTGTAATCCAACCCAAAAGTGGAAATAGTTGCGCATGGTTCACAGCCTTACACGATGCCGATCTCATCATCTTAACCATCTGATATGGCCCATCAATTTCGGAAGTGGATTGCATCCTGATCCCACCTGGACGGACTCGATCGAGGCAGGGCTTTGTGGAGCCCACTGTAATGTATGTGTTTTATCCACACCGTTGATCCATTTTTTTAATATCATTTTAAGGTATGAGCCCAAAATTGAGTAAGATCAAAGGCTCAACTTGATTAAAACTTATGCGTCCAAGAAGATTTTAATAGTGGGTGTTCAATTCCCACTGTGTGGTCCACTTGAGCTTTGGATCTGCCTCATTTTTGGGTTAATATCCTAAAATGCTCTAGAAAAATGAATGGATGGAGTGGATAAAACCATATATAATGGTGGACCCATGTTCAGTAATCAAGACCGTCCAAATGATGGGATCACTGTAGGCCTGAGATTCCAATAAACCTTTGGGTTCCTTTGGGTTGGAAATTGACCATCTCCTTTTAGGTCCTATTGCAGACACTAGAACTCTTATGGCCTAGGGGAGTTGTTGCTAGATTTCTAGGTTGAAAAGCTAATTCAATACATTAAACTAAAGATCCCATTGTAATAATCTTACATCTCAATTGTACAAAAAATAAAAAATAAAAATAATAAATCATCCTATGCATTAATTATAAAGATCATTCATACTTAATTTAAATCATATATTAGAATTGAAAGTTATATTTAATGTGATAGAGGAGAATAAAACTTGTCTTCCACACCTTTCACATTTCCAACAAGGAAAGATGCGAGTAGAGGCATGCTCTCTCTGTATCTGAGTCAGGGGGACTAAGACTTTATTTATAAGGAGGGCTGAAATAATTCAACATTAAAACTAGTCTTTTAGGAGTAAACACGTGATGAAAATCAATGTCTCTTTCAAATAATATATATACATAGTTTAATCCAAGCACACCCACCCCTTACATTTGAATTGATCACAACGACTATGGGGCTCACAAGTCTACTCGATCTGAATAATTCAACAGTTAAATTTAAATCAATTAAATTTGCAGAGCCTGCTTAGTAAAAGCGTTACATTTTCACACTTATGCTACACTGATCAATTCTTAAAATAAATAAATAAAGAAATATTTAAAACATTTTATAAAACATACATTCTAATAGGTACACAATAAAGTTTAAAATCACTACCATTAGAGAATATGAGCAATATTTTTTTAGATCTTATCCATAATGGTAGTTATCACAATATTTAATATTTTTGAAGTGACACAAATTATACTTATAAATACTAGTAATCTCAACAACGATCTAAGACGTGGAAATGTGATATGGATAATGCACTCCTGATGTGATCACATGTCTATCTTTAAGTGATCATGTCTATGTAAAGAGTACCATATCTCCAATATGACCAATATTTCACTTACTCATAATATATGTGCACACTAAAAATGAAGTTGAAATAAATTACATAACATATCATCAATAATATATAAATGAGATTCGTACATGTTTGTATCAAACTAAATTCATGTTAATCAAATATATTTATGAGATAAATGACTCTCATAAAAGCTGCATACTCTTTAAATAGTGTGCTAGGAGGGCCTTTAGTGAGTGGATCTATTATTGAACATTTAATGATTATATACAACTGCCTTCACAACAATGTATTTTATATCAATGCACGTTAATCTAAATTTATATATATATATATATATATATATATATATATATATATATATATGGGAAAAGGTACTATGCGCTCGACCTCACGAGTCCGTCCCATGAGGTCGAGCTGTGTGGGCCCCACCGTGATGCGTTTCAAACATCTACCCCATCAGTCGGATGCACCATTCCATCGTGGGCCTAGGTCCCATATATAGTCGAGTCATATCCAGTGACTATGGGCCACACCACAGGTACTAGTGGCAGGCTCGACCATTAAAATAGTTCATAATCGTCCTATGAGGTTGAGATGTGGTTTGCAAATTCAGCCCATCCATTTTAAAATAAGCAATACATTCCATGTAATTCCCCTTTTCAGACATATATATATATACTATGGGTGGGCCCCACCATAGTACTATATATATATGCTATATATACGGTGTCTATCACATGATATATATAGATGGTATTGGCCCACGAAGTTACCGTATACGGCTGATTTTGGAATATCCCATAATTTAGAGACCCATCAAATGCAACGTGTTGATGTTCGACACGCATAACGGTGGGGCCCACAACCTCAGACTAACCGGGAAAGTGGATGGCCAGCGTGTGTAAATTTGAGGAAATACATATATATAGCTATATACTATATATATAGGTATATATATAATATATATATCACAAACACTCAGCTTAGACAGAGGAATACGGAATTATCATAAAAAATTCTCAACGCTTCGAGATCAACTATATAACTTATGACGGGGCAACCAACAAAATCTACTTATATATATCCAACCACCTCTAGATGGTGAGATCTTCGATGTATGAGTGTGAAGTCTTTTACAGTAAATAAGGCTGTAACAAAATATTTCACACTTTTCTATGACACAACCTAACAACTATCATGAAAAAGTAATTAGATATAAACTTCTTACTGACGGGGCAACCAACAAAATCTACTTCTATATATCCAACCACCTCTAGATGGTGAGATCTTCGATGTATGAGTGTGAAGTCTTTTATCCATTATAAGTAGTATGATACTTTTTATGCGACTTTCTAATAGTGCATCCCAAAATTACAAAGATACTTGCCCAACATTCCAACTACAAAAGCAATATCCACATGAGTATAGACTTGAGTATATATGGCGCTCCATATTATTAATGTATAAGGAATATCTATCATTTAATTCATTTCTATATTACTCTTGGGGTAGTGGTATGAGCTTAACTTATTACCCTTTATAATATATGCTTGGCTAGAAGCACAATCTTGTATAACAAACATTTTGAAAATCCTATCAATAGAGGCTCTACTACAAGCCAAGTAGTTAATGTGATTTAGCATAGTGTATCAAGATGCCAATGATAAAGGGGACATCATCAAGATCCTTCATCTTAAAATTTTAAGACGATTTTTTTTTCTCGTGCGCAATAATTCAATGTCATTATTAGCTAATAAAATATCATTAACATGCAAAACCAATGAATTTGCTCCCATTGCTTTTTGCATAGATCACTCATTAGTAGTATTTTCATAAAATTAAATGAGAAAGTTACTTAACGAAATTTTAAGTACCGTTGCCTCCATGCCTATTTCAACCCATAAATTGACTTTTTAAGTTTACACAACAAACTTGCTAAGCCATTAGCTACAAAACTTCTTAAAACTTCTTAGTTGCTTTATATATATATATATATATATATATAGTTGATTTAGGATTTGACCAAATTGAGAATGGAGGGTTTCGAACTAAGAAGACTGGGAGTTCCTCTTCAATCTTTAGGCCTAGTGTATGAATTTAAATTTTTTAACCATATTGGACAACTCCATAATGTTCTCTTAGATATTTTCTTAGCCTTTATGTGATGTAAGAGTCACTTTGTCATAAGAAAACTCGTTCGACTTCATCTGACTTTTGAAATCAAATTTCTATTTCGACCAGGCATATCTTGGCTTTCTCAATGTTGAGCATGACACGTTTCATTATTTTAGAAATCCTATGCTTCATAATTTTAAGGCATTTTGTTAAACGTAACCAAAACCTTGTAATAGGTAATTTCTAACTCTATATTGGTGTGAGATGGCTTAGGAGGTTTCTTGTCATCCAAGGCAATATACAAGTCCATGCAAGCTGCAACCTAGGACAATCTTAATAGACACTTTCTATTTGGCATAATTGGACCCAATTAGGAACAATATGGCATTATATTGGGTTGAAACGTGGAAAAAGTTTATAACTGAATGTATAAATAAATATACTCAAATTAATAAACATGTTTTTATTTAAACAATGAATGAATGTAAACTAAAGGAAAATCAGACATTGTACTTTCATTAAATTGACTGGGGCATTTAATTGAATTACCCAAAATGATGATAAGTCGATTTCATCAATTTTGGCAAGAGAATAGCGCATCATCATGACTTCTCATTTGAGTTGAAATCACAATATATAAGTGGCTCCACTGAATATGAAGCTAATCAATACTAATTATATAAATCTAAAACACCCAATACTTTTAAGTGGGATGAATCTTTTAAACTTATGTTATCAACACCAATCACTCCACACTGCTCATGTCCTACTAAAAAAATGATCATCTTTGATTCGATCACTATTTGTCATTGAACTAAACACAAACTCGTGCTATCTTAAGCACGTATGAAAATCATTAAATTTCACACATATGAATCTAAAATAAAAATTAAAAATCACCAATTGAGGTGATTTTGGTGGCTAGTACAACACAACTAGTTCCAACTTTTTTATTTTAAAATCAATTACCGTAGCGTGAACTTGCCCTCAATGAACTACTCTAAAGAAATCTTTTTTGACCCATATAGTTAATATTGACCTTAACAAGTTGTGAGTATTTGGAGTAAAATAAATTGTTGGATTTTTCTATCCTTTTACCACAACAAGCAATTCATATTAGCTCTTAAAGCATGAGTAAAGGCTCAAAAGTTTTGGGCTTAATCAGGACTTGATATACATAACAAGAATGTAAAACAATGGGTGGTCACATGTATTTTCTATATTTAAATTTAACCAACGGTTTATTTTCATAAAAACCCATTTGTGCTGCAAGCTAAGAACCTGAGTAACACCCATATCCACAGCTCAAGTGGTAGACTTGAGTGAAAGATACCTCGTTTCAACACTGAGGTCTTGGCATTGATTCCCTAGTGGGGGTGGCTAACGGTGAAGTGTGATCTGACAGTGGGTGTACTAACAATCAAAGTTGAGATGAATCACACCCGTTTAAAACAATATGTGAATGACCATGATTAATCCAGGCCCATTTGGAATCCAATTAGACCATCCCCAAGAGGCACATTGAGGATCCAACTTAGACTAAATTTCATCTCATTCTTAATAATGGATCATGAGATAAGGCCCACTCAATGAACAATCAATCGTAATCATTCAATAATTTCGCGATCTAATTCCGATATGGACAAATGAACATTCGTTTTGAACCTCTCGACGAGCAAAGCAAGATAGTTGGTTCAGATCTCTTAGAGGGAGGCTCATACTAGACCAAAAACAATAAGTTACACAACAAGGATTGGGTGTGGGCCAATCCACGTAATCCAACAGTCCATACTCCAGAGGCAGTGAGGCCCCACTGACCACAAGCCAAGGGTGGGCCCCACACTTCCAAGTAGTCACATAGTCAAATCCATGCACACGATGATTACATTTTGAACACACAACATCACATACATAATATGAACAAGATGAATGCCATGGATTGCTTAGGGATGCATGGGCCTTCATGCTAAAAAAATTCTAGTTTTTTTTTTTTTTTTAATTCCCCAAAAATCATAATTTTTATGTCAAAAGAAGTTTAGTTGATATATGTTTGATGTAGGACAAATAACAACTTTCTCTAAAAGCTTGCATTGATAGAACATGGCAAATTAATTCCCTTTATCTCATAGCCCAAGCCCACATCGCATGGGTTAGGACCTCGGCCAAACCCCCCTCGTGGGCCCCACATGACATGAGTGCTGCCTCACACAAGCCACTCACCTCACACGGGCCACCCACTCCTAGTATGTCCCCGTATACCACAGGCTACCCCACTCGATCCCGGTGTGAAAATATCCCTGCATTAACAAGCCTATAAAAGATTTTGAAACATCAGCTAATCAATTATATCCGATGGCTTTGGAAAAGATGACCTAAATAAATTAACATGAGCCGATAAAGACACTACGAGTAGCAGCAAGGAGTCTCCAAGAAGGATTCAGCAACTCAAACAAGGAAAGCAGTTTCACATCCACCCACTGAGATATTATATGAGACAAGGCTACCAGTTTCAACTTCGTAAGTTATGTCCCATTATGGATGAACCATGCATCAAAATTTTCTCGGACGGGACAGTCTTAAACTTTCGCTTTGGAGCCTTAAGAAGAAAATTGCAACAATAGTCGGCATTCAACTGAACATGGTCCTACTTGCTCTAAAAGCTTAAACTGATAGAGCGGTGAATCCATCCTTTATCTCATAGCCCACGCCCTACTTATGACTAGGTCATCCGCCGAACCTCTCATGGGCCCCACATCACATGAGTCTCGGCTTACACAAGTCATCCACCTCATACGGGCCGCCGACCCCAAGTGTGCCCCGCATCCCACAAGCAACTCCACTCAAGACTGGTGTGAAAATATCCTTGCATTACCCCTAACTACATAAAGAAAGAAAGAAATCTGGCTGACTTGAGTTTTATCCAACATAACCTGCTTAAAATCCATTAGTCACAGACTTCCATGTTAGCCGTTTCAGTACTGATAAAATAAAAACAATAATCAGGAACAAAATATAGTCAAAAGATTAACCAAAGTTCATTTTGATTTCCGCCTCCAACCTCAGATTATAACGGTGGGGCTGCCTGTTTCTGTATTTGCAAATGAAAGAAATGAAAGAAAATAGAAACTTGGAATTGACATTTAGACAACCCTCTG
This sequence comes from Magnolia sinica, assembly GCF_029962835.1. NCBI lineage: Eukaryota > Viridiplantae > Streptophyta > Magnoliopsida > Magnoliales > Magnoliaceae > Magnolia > Magnolia sinica. The sequence continues at coordinate 93,855,869 of NC_080578.1, forward strand.
ATTGATAGACACACCCTTTCTTCTACTTTTGGCAATACAGTAGTCCACCTTCGCACTAACCTATCATCCAAAGTAGAAAGAAGATGAATCTATCAAAATGGTGGAAGCAGTGGCTCCCAAAAATAAATCATTACCTAAATTTCACCCTTTGCACCTGGCTGAGTTATGAATTTTGAAGCATCCTGCAATGGTATGGTGCAGCATTGTTTATACCTACATGCTCCTTTATAAGGTCCATTTCTCGGTTTGAGTTGATTGACAAATATCTGAATTTAAGTCCAGATGATCAGAAGCATCTGTGATTTCATTTACACACCGTTGAGATTGTGAACTTTCACACTGTTGGTTGTAATATATTTCCTGCAACTGCTCCACTTCTTTACATAACAGTTCATATTGAGCTGCATTGTAGAAAACAAAATTAATATGTAATTGTTGCCTAGAAGCACAGGTTTTCTCACCTCCATAGACAAAATAAACAGACAACAAATCTACTTCATTTCATAAAAAAGAAAAAGAAAATAAAAATATATATAATATAAAAATTTTAAAAAAAATCTTTCCATTTTCTATTATTTGAAGAACAGGTTTTCTCACCTCCATAGACAAAATAAACAGACAACAAATCTAATTCATTTCATAAAAAAGAAAAAATAAATAAAAAAATCTCTCCGTTTTCTATTATTTGGTACCCTTCCCTTATGTGTCTATGGTTTTATTTCAAGCACTGTATGCAACCAATTCCCATCATAACAATGAGGTTCTTTAATGTCCGGAGCAGCAATAGCAGGAGGGCTGTTAGGCTTTCAATTCCTGACATATGTGGCTGGGGCAGTAGATCCAGACCATCCATCTAGTGGATCCTATCTGTGGATGGCTCATGGTTGGAAACAATAGAATGGATGATCCTAGTTGTCCAAACAGTGATCTTTTGATGAACTGTGTGAAAATGGTTGATTGCCTGCAAACAACAAGGAAAAGTGATGGCAAGGATTTTCCCTTTGATATGTTTTTCAACTGTAGGAAATTCACTAGACAGACGGTCCAACCCTCCACTGCCACACCATGTGTCTAGTATTGGATGATGAATGCCGCTCCAGCCTTGTTTGCAGTGAACGGTCTAGATGGGTGGACCCCACAGGATTTGATGGGCTACACGATCTCGGAACTTTCTCAAAAAACCAAAGATGGACGATCTATGTCCAAAGGTCTGCCTAGACCTAACCAGGACGGGAGCAAAGAGGATCTTGTCATCCCTTTGATTCTATGATCATGATGTCCCCCAGATCATGATCGATGACTTAGATTGTCCAGATGTGGGCATAATACACAAATGGAATACTATTAGTTTCCTCCTTATTTTCTATCTGGAACCCCTCTCGGTCATGTGTATTTTACAAGAAGATGCCTCCCCTTTTATAGAGGGATCGGGAGAGTTTGGATGAGGTAGGGTTGTCCCAACTCATCATATGTCTCCCTTTTCTAAATTGAATCCTTCGTCGAATTTGAAATTTGAAACAAATTTCAAATTTCGAAAAAGAAAGAAAAAAGGAGGGATATAGGGGGCTAATGTTGGACCCACTCACTAGTGAATGCCCACAAACCCATGTCCAACAATATAAGCCCTAACTAGCAGAAAGGCAGTTAGTAAACTGGTGTTTGAATCCAAATTTAATGGATACGATGAACAATCAGAATGCATCACTGGTACTAATAATGTAAGAGCATATTGATCACTTATCCACAAGAAAAAGCTTGGCTTCATATTTGCCATTTGGAAATGACATGGGTACACTTGCAGGTGTCAGAAAGGATAGATAGTATCAGAAGACACAAACAGGAAATACTATTGCAAAAAGAAAGAAAGAAATCTGAAATTGGTGTACCATCTTTTATTTTTTTCTCTTGAGCAATGCTATTTATGCGTTGCATGAGACCCTTATTCTCTAAGCTCAGTATAAGATGCTTTTTCCTAAGGAATGCAAGCTCAGATGCCACATCCAATCCCTCAGCCTGCAGATACCAAAAATTGAAAATAATAAAATAATAATCAAAAGAATAAATGTTTGTAATTCTAAGAAGTCAAGGTAAATTCATCTCTATAGTTTTTTTTTTTTTCTCAGTAGGGACTTACATGAAGAAGGCTGACGTTCTGTTCCAGCTCAGCAATGTACTGAAGTTTCCGAACCCGCGAACGCTGTGTGAAATGCCTGCACCCCATGACACCTAGATTTTAAGTAACACAGCTTAAATACCAAAGGCAACATAATTCAAGTAATTATGAATGAGAGAAAGTTAGCTTCCTCTCAAACCATAATAATATTATTACTATTTCAAAACATTGAATAATTTTTTTTCTCTTGAAATCTGTTGAATTCTTATTTCTACGCATGTCTTTTTTTAGGAAGTCTACATCCATTATGGGTCATGAACATCTTTTCCTGGAGAATATGCAATGACGGTATCTAAGGAATAAGCATCGACTAACTTTGTGCTAGCAACCACGGTAAGAGGATGCAAGAATGATTGGGCATAAAGCATCTATAGGTGGCTCTTCAAGTCCATCATCAAGTTGGTCGTCTTGTTATGCGAACATTGGTGGGACAATCCTCATACTTTCAATTTCCTCAGGCCAATAAGATGTTGGTCGTCTCGTTATCTGAACGTTGGTGAGACAATACTCATACCTTCCAGCTTCTCTTTGGTGAGTGGGGCATCACTCCCTGGGACATCTTTATGCATGTTGGTCTCCCCTTCCACGGCACAGTGTGCCAAATGCCGAGATTCTGCCAGCTGTTACGGATGATGTTTGGATGTATCTTCTTGGCGCTATCCCTCCCTCTTCCTAATTTTACTATCACCAATTGAAGCTCGGATGGTTGACGGATACATTTGCCCATGTCATTCCTGAAGATGATCAGACGGCTGTCTATAAGGCCCATCTCAATCACTTATATTCTGACCTGGGAGAGAAGATGAATCCCAGGTTAATCTTTCTGCTTGAAAATCTGACATTTCCATACAACTGAATGCGGCCCTGCGAGCTAATTTGTACTGCAGCTTGGATAAGGTTTTCCATTTCAACAGATCTCTTACTGGGTTCTAGTCGCTCATTAAGTTGACTCTTCCACTTCTTTGGCCTTAGTCTTTTGATTTTTATATATGGCAGTGACAATTTCCTGACCTGTTCTTGTGGCATTCAGACATGCTTCTATGACCATTTTCCTCACCTGGATCCGCCTTTGAAGGACCTGGACCCACCTCAATGCTGTTTCACGCTATGGCATCCTGATATCCGCTACCCCACTCCTCGCGTTTCAGAGGATAACTGGAAGGCTGATATTGATGGTCCCAACATGGATGATGTAAGGACTTGCCATTAGTTACCAGTTGCTGTCTTTTGATTGCTTATTGACAAACTGATGGTTTGTGATGCTTGAATAGTTCCGGTTCGTGCCATAGTCTCATACCCATATATTTTTTATCTTGTCGGCTGGGATGGTGTACGAGGTATCTCGCCAACGCCACTTACTGTCTAAGCCTGTTGTGTACAAGCGGTACCTAGGTAGGCGGCTCCCTAATCGGCTTACTAGGGTTCTTTCTGTCCCTCTTTCACCTCCTTCAGAGCCTGTGCGTTGGGATCAGCTTGTGGCCGACGACTTCACGTCCTACCTTGCTGGAATGCCGGCTCGAAATTTCATCATGCCCGGTCGTGATTATGCTTCATGGTATCAGCAGTTCAGTATGAGGCCGATCTTTCTTCCTCTTTTTGCTCCTCGCTGATCTCACCAATATGTTGGCAGTTCAGTGATGGCACCTCTGGCGGACGAGTATCATGCAGAGCAGCAGGAGAAAGGAGATGACAATGATTACGTGGGCAATCTCTAGACATTCCGGCTTGCATCCTGCCTTCCTTTCAGTACTTGTATCTTCTCTTTTGGTGTAGCTGTATTCCTCTTTGAAGGATGACTTCTTGTCATGCATTGAAGCTTGTTTTGTACCGCCTTGATGGCCTTGATTAATGGAATCTGCCCCTATGCTTCACACTCAGTCCTTTAATGCTTGTTTTTGGTCATTTTGGAGCTTGAGAATGCTAATTGGTAGCATGCATCATGATTTTGCAACACTTTGACAGTCTGGATTGCCAAGTGTCCTCCTTGTTCGTCTGTTGAGCATTTTCTTGTTTAAAGGGCCTGTTTTGGGTCATAATCTTCACGATATAGTACCTGGGGAATGATCTAGGTGATCTTGATCAAATTTCAGCCAAAGAAGAGACCCATTCAAAGTTCCGGTGGCTCCCAGGGAGCCTCTGGCTGACATCACCTGTCATTCTCACCTACCGCGGACCCCTAGACCAATCCAGCGCGAGCGGGGCCAAAATATACAGACCAACGGCTCCTTAGGCGTCGCCGGCCTCTCTTCTGGCAAGCTGTTTTGGCTCGTTCTGGTTCGGACATTGCCCACATTCTCCCGTTGCTGTCTCTATCATTCCCTACCATCGAACCTTCGATTCTACTATCTTTCTTTTGTCTCTTTCTTCATTTTGGCCATTCCTTTCAAGGTCCACCCAAGATGGGTTGCCAGGTGATCTTATTGCTGGAGTAGGGGAGTCTTCATCATTGGAGCGTTTGATGGCTTTGGATGGAGGTGATTCTCTCCCTATTGATGGCATGGATGGTGCATTGCTTGGGGATTTTAATGGTGATGTTAATGAAGGCTTAGAGAGAGTAGTTGGGGTTGGATTTAATGTCCCCATTAATGAAGGTGTTGCTGAAATTCTATATCCTAATGGGGAAGCCATTAATGAAGGTTTGGATGGTGAGGATTGCGCTATGGGTGAAGCTATAGGTTCCTTGGATGAGGGCCATGTAGATGTGGCTTTGGATGTGGGGGATGAGGCCATGATCGATGAGGATGGGCTGATCTACCCTTTGGATGACTTAGATATCATGGACCTTTCTGGATGGGTTGGATCATCGTATTGATGGTCGGGATGGGAGATCTCCTCGTTTGAGCAGTCTTGATGCGATTTAAGGAGTTGCAGATGGTGAGGGTGTTGTTTTCCTAGAGTTGGATGGTGTGGATGACTGGATATCCCTTTTGGATGGTTGGGATGCCGATTGGATGCCTTCTTTTACCCAAGAGGAGTTGATCAACGGAGATCTTGGCTTTGGTTCTTCGACCGGGCCTATTGCGGCGCAGTTTGATGGTGCGAATGGTGTCTTGGACGGCTTAGATTGGCATCAGTCAGCTTTGATTGGTTCTAATGCTAGTTTGGCTGGTTGGATTGACCCAGCCGGAGCATTATGTGGTGCAGTCTTTTACAACATCCAGATGGTCAGTCTTGACGGTGGTGATCGTCCATTATTCCTGGATCATCTGCTCTTTGAGCCATCATTTGTTCATATATCTACGGCGACTGATACTAATGACCAGGATGTTGCGTGGTCCACGTATGAGGTAGGCGGGACTTCCAAGGCTGCTGCGGAGAGAGTTGAGTTGCTGACCACCTATTATGGAGTTCCTGCTAACTCAACTACATGGCAGGTTGGCATGGCATCGGTTGTTGACTGTTAAGGGTCAAATATTGCATATTTTCCCTCATTTATATCTTGGTTTTATGAACATGATAATGCTTAATGGTAGATTTTATACATGTTTGTGTTGTAAGGTGAATCTGAGAGCTTGGATTGAAAAGAATGCTAAAAGCATGAATTTAGTGCTCAAGAATCACCAAGGCAAAGGAGGGATCTTAGGAGACCAATAACGAAGAATTCTCATGCCAAAGATCCTAGGAAACCAAGTACAAAGGATGGAGAAAAGATTGGCAAGAGCACAAGTTAAACAGCAGAAAAACAGCCAATTTCAGTGCCACCTAAGCCAACTTCGGTGCCACCTAAAGTGCACAAAACAGTCCAGCAAGAAAACAACTTAATTCGGTGCCACCTAAGCTTAATTCGGTGCCACCGAAACCAACTTCGGTGCCACCTAAGCCAATTTCGGTGCCAACTAAGTACTCTGCACAATACAATTTCAGACGCGAAAAATTTCAGATACAACTTCGGTGTCACCGAAATCACAGGGCCGACGCGGATTGCGTAATTGAGGTTGTTTGCGGAAATTTCAAGTCGGTGCATAAGAGGGGGATGCACAACTATAAATAGGAGTCTCTAGGACGTTCCTAGGCATCTTTTAGGGTTCAAGGAGTGGAGCAAAAGGGTGGAGCCACCGTCCAAGAGCTTTCTTCTTCTTCCTTAGTTGGTCTTTATGTTTTGTTTAAGAGTTCTTAGTTCAATCATGTCTATGGTTGGCTGAACCTCTTAGCTAGGGCTAAGAGGTGAAGCTTGTGGAGTGATTGGGATGTTTGCTTTGCTTTATTCATGTTTTGTTGAACTCTTATGGATTCTAGTTCTTTATTAAGGAATATTTTTAGTTTTTAATAGTTTGTTGTGACAAATTACAATAGATCTACAATTGCTTTGAATATCTTCTTTTCCTGAATTGAGATTGTGAAATTAGTAAGTCCCGTTGTTCACCATCATCCCTTGGGCATGGTAGGGAGATGGAATCTTTCCTAATCTTCACAATTTTCCTATGATAGGTTGTGGGGTTGGTATATCCTGTTGTTTGCCATCGTCCCATGGGCATAGTTGGATGATGAAATCACTTCCAATCCCCACAACTCTTATCCATTAAGACTAGGTTCATGAGAAGTTCAAATATTTAATTATCTCTCTTTTCCAATTGGATAGGATAGGACTCCAATTCTAATTGGATTTCCTGAATCAAGCAAGGTAGCATCCTGAGAAGCTACAAGTGGATCATTAGCACCCTAGTTCCTTTTAATTGATAATTTAAACCTTATTCATAATTACTCTTTTTAATTCAGATTTCTGCTTTGGTTCTTCATCTAATTCTAGTTCTAGTTAAATTCAGAAGACACAAGTTCAGTCCCTGTAGATTCGACCTCAGTCTCACCAAGATTATTACTACATCGCGACCCCACACTTAGGGTTGTGAGCATTGACCCAGACGTTGAGATTTTCCTTGGTCGACACCCGGCTTCAAAGACCATTTTTGAAAACTTTCTCCAAGAGACGGCTTCCATTGATCTCCGTGACGAGGGGATGCCTCAGTTTGATGAGCAGTTAGTTTCTTCAGATATGACGGTCAATGAGGACGTTCCTGTGCACACTTGTCGACTGCATCCACACTCGGTATGTTCTAATCGGCTGCGATCCTGGGTTAGGAGCTTGTCAGAGTTTGAGCTCAGAGAGATTGAGTATTATAGTTTTGGAGGGGTCCTCCGACTGGTATGAGTGGATGTTGACTAGAGGATGTTAGGGGTAGCCTTGGGTGATTGGATCTTGGCATTGAACTTGTTTGTATTCAATGACTTGAAGATGGGCCCGTCTCTGGAGGAGCTCTCATGTTTGACTGGATTGCCCTTAGATCATTCCCCTGGGAAAAAGAAGGCATCCAATCAGCATGCGTGCGCTAAGTCATTCCCAATGTTATCAGAAAAGCGCATGTGTGCACTAAGTTATTCCCAATGCTATTAAAAAAGCGCATCCATGCGCTAAGTCATTTCCAATGCCCCTACCTCACATATATGGAGGTGGGCCCCACCATAGGAAAACAATATTGATCTGAAACTTTTGTCCCCCAACAAGTTTGGATCCTGTGTTGTAGTCTATCGGAGGTATGGATCTTCCTTATTTTTGGTCTCATACCGTAAAATGAGCAAGAAATTTTGATGGACGGCTAAATAAAACACTTATATCATGGTGGGGCCCACAGATCTTTGACACAAGCTACGTGGCGGGTGTTAAGGTCACCAGCCAATTCGAATCTCGCTTTAGCGCCCACCGTCATGTATATGTATTATCCATGCCATCCATCCATTTTTATATATCATTTTAGGACATGATCCAAAATTAAATCATATCCAAAGCTCAAGTGGACCAAACCACATGAAATAGTATGCATTCATGTATATGTTTTATGTATTATCCATGCCATCCATCCATTTTTACATATCATTTTAGGACATGATCCCAAAATTGAATCATATCCAAAGCTCAAGTGGATCACATGACAAGAGTCAGTGTGCATACAATCTACGAGTTGAATCAAGTCGAATCCAACCGAGCTGAATTGAGCCGAGCCGAGCTGGTACTGCCCTAGTTTGAGCTTGGTTTGTTTTTTTAAACGAGCTTGACTCCGAGGCTTGGTTTGGTTTAAACTTCTATTCGAATCAATCCAAGCCGAGCTTTTTCAAACCAATCCAAGCCAAGCTTTCGAGCTAGCTTGGTTTGTGTCCAACTCTACCCTGACGTCATATTGGGTGCCACAAAGCTTACAGGAAAGTCACACCTGCATATGTACAAGGGCATACCTACTGCTAATCAAGCCCCAAACAGATGAGTTTTCATGAGATCCACCCCATCTAATGGGGTACCCCACCCCATATTTCTTTTTAGTCCAAAATTTAGGATGATTAACACTCAAGTGGGCCACCCCATAGGGAACAATGCAAAAATTATACGTAAAATCACTAAATTCACATGGTACAACCCACTTGAGTTTTGGAACAACGTAATATTTGGGGAATTTTTTCATCCTAATGAGGGATGTTTGATGAATGGATTGTATGGCATATAAACACCATGGTGGGTCGCACACAAAGCTAATGGTGTACATGCCCATTGCGATTGTTTCCTACAATGAAACCTACTTGAGTCTTGGATCGTCATCATTTTTGGGTGCCAGTGTGAACTTGAGGCAGTTTTCTTGATGGACTAGATGGATCACATGAAAGGTCATACGCTTAACCCTCAATTAGTTGGTAGCAGGTCCAAAGAGATACACCGCGTCAGAGACTTCAGAGAGAGAGCACAGTAGAAGGGAGGTTTTTATGGAATCTATTAGATACTCAGTTTGAGTTCGATGGTTGATATACGAACACTATTAAACCGTACCCGTTGCAATGTCACCTCAAATCAGAACTAAATTGTGGAACTCAATGTATTTAAGAGAAAGTTCCAAAATAAGATTGATGGAACAATTCTAAACTCTGATTTGTGAACAATGTTTATTGAAAGGGTACTCTCATTGGAAGGGTAATCTTGTCATCTATAAAAAATACCAGCATAATATAACTACCACTAGGAAAATCTAATAGAAGGTAGTTTAATGAAACTTAATCTAATGACGTAGTTTAATGAAAACATTTTAAAAACATGTACTAGAATGTATTCAAAAAAATTAGGTAGTATTTTATTAAAAAAATTATTCTCGGAAATAACCAAGAAACCACAGAGATTTACTCGACCACAGCTGCAGACTTATAAATTTTTCCCAATGTTAACATTCACAAATAAATATAAAATGTGAGGCACCTCTCGATCCATAGGAGAAAAATGAGTATGAACATAAAAAAATGATGGTCCATTTGGATCCTTATATTCTTGAGTATTAAAAAACCCTTAGTGATGAGCCAAGACAATTGTGATCCATTTACAGCTTTCCTAAAAGACAATGAAAAAAGAATGAATGATATATTGGGAGATAAATAGTGAACATGGAGAGGAAACTTTGGGCATTTAATAGTTCTTTCAAATAGTTGTGTAAGAACATAACTGAATTTGAAGGAAGAATTCCCTGCCTCTCACTGTCAACAAGTTCAGAGATTTTAATGATCAAAATCGAATTTGGCTGCTTATATTGAACAATGCTTATAAGATTATAGTATATACAATCAAATCCTGGAGATTAAAACTCCACTGACAGACGAATTTGTAGATGAAAGCATGATAGAATAATGGGATCCCATGACAAGGATCTAGAGCAACAAATTAACAGACAACATGAAAATGACATTAGTTATAAGATTATAGTATATACAATAAAATCCTGGAGATTAAAACTCCACTGACAGACAAATTTGTAGATGAAAGCATGGTAGAATATGAAAACAAAGAGAACTCTTTTTGTTTTCTTGTATTTGAGACAACCCAAAGGGGTTGAATCTATAGAGATCTACAACCATCTATACAAGGTAAATTAGAAATACAGAATCATCTAATTAGCTATACAAGGCATGCGACCTGTCTAACATCCCCCTTCAAACTAATGCTGGTCATCGACAAGTAATAGTTTGCCAACTAGAAATGAGTGACGTGCAGAAGTGAGGGACTTCGTGAGAATGTCTGCAATTTGATCATGGGATGCAACATGTGGAAGAGAAATGAGTCTAGACTGAAACTTCTCTTGGATGAAGTGACAATCAACTTCAATATGCTTTGTCCATTCATGGAAAATAGGGTTGGAGGCAATCTGAATGGCACTCAGACTATCGACATGGAGTGGAGTAGGATTTTGTAGATGCACGCCCAATTCTGAAAGAAGACCACGTAACTAGACAAGCTCACTCCAAGCAGCGGAAATCGCTCGATACTCGGCATCCGTGTTGGATTTGGAAACAGTGGCCTGCTTCTTACACTTTCAAGAGATGAGAGAAGTGCTGAGAAAAACACAGTAACCAGTAGTAGATCATCATGTGAGAGCGCAACCGGCCCAGTCCACATCCGAATAAGCACGAAGGTCCAGAGGTGCCATAGAGGAGAAGAACAGTGATCGATCTAGAGTTCCACGTAGGTACCAAAGGATGCGCAACACCATAGTCATATGCAGAGTCCGAGGAGCGAAAACAAACTGGCTGACAACTTGAATAGCATAGGCAATATCAGGGCAAGTTATTGTTAAGTAGACCAAACTCTCAACCAAACGGCGGTATAATGTGAGATCCGCAAGAAAATGACCATCGTCACGGCCATATTAAACGTTAAGTTTTAAGGGAGTCTGAACTATCTTCTGATCCGTCAATAAGGCTAAAGCGAGAAGATCCTTTGTATATTTACACTGGCTGACCAGGATGCCACGTTGAGAACATGAAAATTCAAGTCCAAGAAATTATGTTGGAGGGCCAAGGTCCTTCATTTTGAAGGATGATTTCAGAACGTCCTTGAATGCCGAGATGCCAGTAGCATTGCTACCAGTCAGGAGTAGGTCGTCAACATATACGAGAACAATGATGATACCGTGATTAGTGGTGCGCAAAAATAACAATGGATCATGACCACTCTGAGTAAAGCCAGCACCCGTAACAACATCGTGAAAGCGTTAGAACCATGCCCAATGTGCCTGTTTGAGGCCGTACAAAGCTTTCTTTAGGCGACATACCTTATTGGTAGGGATTAAAGAGCCAGGGAGGAGGTTGCAAATATACTGTTTCTTGGAGGTCGCCACGAAGAAAAGCATTTTTCACATCCATTTGAGCGAGTGGCCAAGAACGAATGGATGATATTGCCAGAAGAGTACGAACAGTTTTCATCTTGGCCACAGGAGCAAATATCTCATCATAATCAATTTGGTGTTCTTGTTTGTATCCCTGAGCTACAAGCCGAGCCTTGTATCGATCCAATGATCCATCAGATTTGAGCTTTACAGAATAAATCCATTTACTACCAATTAATTGTTGGTCAGTGGGTCGAATGACAATATCCCACGTATGATTATCATCCAATGTTGCAAGTTCTTCTGCCATAGCCTTCCTCCAACAATCAGGAGTGGCTGCCTAAGTGTATGAAGTAGGAATAGATACAATAACCAGAGTAGCATTCATGGCATACATAGTATAACGCCCCGAACTTTTCGATACTCGAGCATCGAAAGTCCACGAGCGTTACCGTAAGATTCGACGTAAATCATACGTGTGTACAATACCAATCTAGCTATCCTAACCTTGCATTTGTCTCCTAACACGAATCTAACCCTTGAGAACAATCCCCACCCACGAAAGAAATCATTCAACCGCTGATCAAGTAGTGCAATGCGTATTCGTTCCATTAACTAAATCAATTGATAACCTTTCATCTAAGATGATTTAGGCATAAGCTCTTTTATTAGAATTACTTAGAAACGTCCCTACACTCAAGTAGACCCATTAGATTTCACGAAACTTTTAAATCAACAAAAATTAAGATAATGCCACCAACCTAGACCCTTGAATTCTAGTTCACTCGGTTCCCACGATCCGTTTAGCATGAAACTTTATATCATGCTTAATTAGCCCAAATTAACCGTACACATCAAATCTCAACCCTTAGATCATAATATAAGTGACTCAATGAGCAGATCAGCCATTGACCGTCGATTTTAGGGGCCACCTGATCTTTGGATATGTTTCAAATTCGGGCTCAAGCCCTTAAGTTACGTGGGAAGGTGAATGGACGGCGTAGATTTCCCACAGACGTCTCGGTGGACCACACCCGTGAAGCAGGTGCACACCCTGCACGAACTATCGCCGCGCACCGAACCAGGAGAGTCGGTCAGCGCACGCTGACCCAACTCCCACTCGAACACGGAGAGAATCTCTCTCCTTGCTGCGTAACGGACGGACCACATCCGTTTTGAGGGAGACTGTGGGCCACCATCATGACCCACATAGATGATCCGGACCGTCCAACGTGTCCGGGAGGGGAATTCAACCAAAACTACGGTGCTCATGTGCATCCATGCACACGCACGAGCTCTCGCGATGACAGGTAACCACAGCACCACGTTGATTAGCGGTGTGGCCCACCCAAAACGCGGGGCCATCTCAAATCATGAGTTATGGCCTAAATCGACCCTGTAAAACAAGTAAACGACCCAGATCCATTTAAAGATCATCGAAAGTGGGTCCCGTCGACTCCAACAAAGAGTCGAAATCAGATCCGTTCGCAGTTAAACAAATGGCGTCTGTTTGAAGATGTAGTGGGCCACTGCAACTGGTCTACGAGGAGATCCAAACTGTTCAGTCTGTCGGCCATCCAAAACCGACCCAAGCCACATCAGCCTCACACGTTGATGCACATGTGTGCGTGTGCAAGGAAGACCGTAGTGTCGTTCCCTCTCCCAGTTACGCAAATGATTGCTACGTAAGGAGATCTTGCGAATCCCTTGCTGCGTAAACAGACTCACACAAGGGAGCTTGCGGACTCAGACGGCTATAAAAGGCCTGCCGCCCCACGAGAGAGAGAGAGAGAGAGAGAGAGAGAGAGAGAGAGAGACCGATTGAGAAAGACGGAGAGAGCTCTTCACGGCTAGCAGCTCCGCCTTGCTGCCGTCCAGCAAGAAAGAAAGAAAAGAAAAGAAAAGAGAGGAAGAAAGAATAGAGAAGGAAAGAAAAGAAAGAAAGAAAAGAGAGAAAGAAAGAAAGAAAGAAAAGAGAAGAAGAGAAATAAAGAAGAAGAAAAGGAGGCCGGTGCTAAAAATTCAGCAACCTCCAGGCCATTAAAGTAGGTTCAGGTCAGCAAATTCTCCCTTATCCCTTAATCCCACACTACCTTCTTTCAGCCTTTCCTGACAAAACTCGGTTGACTCAGTAGAAGGGCTCGCCAAGATTTGGAAAAAAATACAGAGTTTTGCGTGGTATAAAACTCCTAACAACCACTTTAGTTGAATTCAAAACAAGTGAATCTAAACTGACCAAGACAATTAAACTTAGAAGACATTCAGACAACAGGTGAGGGTTTATCCTTTAAGCTTACAATACTTTAAGTTGATTTGTTTATTCTACCCTTTACCTGTATTCCTATTATTTCATCTGGCCTCTTTCGTGCCTTTTACGATATGAATTATCCTGTCTTTCATGTTTACATGTTTTTCTGTGAATTATCCTATCAATTGATTTAGTTTATATCATTATAACTATTGGCCCTTTTGGGATTATGATATATTGTCAAATGCAAGTTATTTCTTTGAATTTATGTGAGGCCATGGATACAAGCCTTGCCCCTGCCTTATCAAATTTATTTAAGTTGGCTCTGCCACTCGTCTCTATATTTGAGTTGGCTCTGCCACTCGTCTCTTTATTAGAGTTGGCTATGCCACTCGTCTTTTTATTTGAGATGGCTCTGCCACTCTTCTTTTGTTGAGTTGACCATTGTCACTCTTCTCTTGCTATGTTGGCTATTGCCACTTTTATTGAGTTGACCATTGTCACTCTTCTCTTTATTATATTGGCCTTGTGCCGTCTATCTTTAAGGCTTGGGCATGTGTCTTGCTATTCCAGAACCTCCGTGATTCAGTTTATATTCTTTATGATTCAGTTTATATTCTCTATAAGTGCAAGTGATGTGTTAAGAGGTATCACAACTAGTGAATCGATTATCTTATCATGGACGTAATGCGTTACGAGTAGCGGCCCTCTTGGTCGGCACGTAATTCCATGGGTTGGTTGGCATGGTATACAATCGATGTATGTAAATCGGTATACGTGTTACATCAACTTTTCGGAATTGGCTGTCGCAAATAGTCACTCCATGAACACATCGAGCTACGTAAATTCCCCAACCGCATATTGTGTTGCCTTAAGATGTTTGCATAAATCCACGTTAACGTTGGCCATGCCGACGAATATCCATAGTTATGAGATGCGGGTCGAGCCGGGTTTCTATGAATTATATTCCACATTGTGATGATCACTACGTATGATGAGCCGCACACACTATGCTAGGCATGCATCTCATGTAGGTTGTTTGCGCATACTGATATCTCATGTATTAGTGGAGTACGAGACGTATCGGTACCATTATTTTACTTTTATGAATCTCTTGAATTAGTGTTAATCTTAAAGGATAACCATCACTATGAGTAGGGCATTAACCCTCTCCCAACCGTACAGATGACGCAGGTTATGTACAGATTGAAGACTTAGAAGACTACTTCCTTATAAAAGATTATCTTGAAAGACTAAGAAGACAATTTTACTATTAAGTTTTATACTCCCGCTATGAACTATGATATTGTAATAAACTTCCCATTATGAGGCCATTTGATTATTCTTTTACTTTGATGAAATATAATCAATACAGTTGATTTTATTCTTATGAATGTTACCTTCATAAATCCATTTGAATGTGACTTAAAAGAAAAAAAAAAAGCTGCGATTTTCTAAAACATCCAATTTATACATCATTAACACCCAGTTTCCTCGGGTACGAGTACAAACTCTGGCCATGAAAATTCGGGCTGTTACACAGAGCATATCAAGCGATCAGGTTGTCAATGTACACGAGTGGAACAACGTATCGAGGTAGGTTTGGGATTTGCAACGGGTACAGTAAGTTCGGGTTGAGTAATAAGTGGTGGATATGTACGTGGTCGTCGTGAGTAAACTTGCAATGGACGAAGGAGAGTACTCGAGGTAAAAGGAATGTCAGGAAATGCAGTAAGACCAGGAGAGTTTGTTGCGTGGGGAAGAGGAACAGATGAATGAAAGGCAATATGTTCAAGAAAAACAACATGTCGTGAAACCCGAACACGATGAAAAACTGGATCATAATATCAAAAACCCTTCTAAGTTTCTCCAAATCCCAAGTACATACATTTGACCGATTTTGGAGATAGTTTGTTACGTTTACGTGAAGCCAGGTGAACATAACATACACAACAAAAAACACAAAATGTGGTATATGTAGGAGGTAAGCCAGTAAGAACAAAGTAGGGAGTTTTACTATTCAGAACTTTGGTTGGCATTCGGTTAATCAAGTAGATTGCATGTAACATTACTTCCGCCTAGAAAGAACAAGGAACACTCATAGCTGTCATCAGGGTGTTGGCAGTTTCAACAATATGACAATTTTTTCATTCAACCACCCCGTTCTATTGAGAAGTATCAGAACAGGCGGTCTGATGAATAATCCCATGACCATGAAGATATATACGAAAATCTGTTGAAAAATATTCTCCCCCTGAGTCAGAGCGGAGAGTTTGAACTGGTACCTGAAATTGAGTGTCCACCATAGAGTGAAATAACTTGAATTTTTCAAAAACCCGTGACTTAGAGTGCAAAAAGTAAATCCAGGTGTAACATGTGAAATCATCAATAAATATAACATAGTATCGTAACTCAGAGAGACATAATTGGTGAAGGACCCCAGACATCCGTATGCACTAGTTCAAACATAGAAGATGATTTTGTAATACTTAGAGGAAATGGAATACACTTACTTTTTGAAAGACAACAGGAAGAACAAGAATAATCCAAATCACTTTTATTAAGAGAAATATTCTCTAACATGCCAGAAGAAAATAACTGAATTAACCGATCGGAATGTGGATGACCCAAGCGAAAGTGCCACAGTTTCCACAATTTATTTGCTGAACAAATATCTGATGAAGATGGAGAAAAGAAACAACGAGCCGGAGTGATAGATGGATCAAAGTCCAGCATATACAGACGACCATGCCGCCTACCCATCCCAAGTACCTTCCCCGTTGCCAGATCTTACACAAAACAACAGTTTGTAAGAAATATGACTAAGCAGTTATTAGATATAAGTTAACCAACAGAAATTAAGTTGGATGAGAGGTTAGGAACATGAAACACATCACGAAGGGTGAACTGGCGATGGGTAGGAGAGAAGGTCAAGGATCCAACGGACTAAATGGATAGTCTAGTATCATCCGTAGTAGAAATAGCCTGATTTCCGGTGTATGGATGAATATCACGAAGATGGGTTACAACACCAGTCATATGATTGGAAGCACCCAAATCAAAGAACCATGTAGAAGATGAGGATATACCTATCATACCGGCAGCAGAAAGGGCCTGCATGATTTGCTGGAGCATCGCAAGAGTCAAAGGTGAGGAAAGACTTTCAGCAGAAATAGTAGATGCAGTATCACTAACAGAAGGCTCGGAGCAATTAGTGGCAGAAGTAGCAGAAAAAGCACGACCACGGCCACGACTACGACCATCACGTCCACGGCCGAAAGAAGATACATAGGCACGTGAACGGCAGTCCTAAATACCATGACTAGTCCGTCGACAATAAGCGCACCAATCTTTGCACTGAGCGACGACATGACCCACGTTTTTGCAGCTGCGACAAGTCAAAGGAGTGGAACCACGGTTTGGTGCAGTGGTGGGCACCAGAGTTGGGGAAGTAAGAGAGAACTTTCAGTCGTTGTTCCTCAGCCAATAAATCATTAATAACCGAATTCAATGGAGTAGGGCTACGGTTCAGGAGAGTAGCCTGATAATGCTCAAATTCTAGACGCAGCTTCATAAGAAACTGTCGAACTTGCGCACTCTCGTGCATAGTTTGGAATATCTTAAAGTCATGAGGAAATACAGGATCCATCATAGCCACCTCCGTCAAAATTGCGACAATTTTAGAGTAGAGTGATTGAATACTGTCATCACCTTGAGTAAGGTTAACCAGATCTTGTTCCAGGTGGTATAACCGATCTGCATTACTCTGTTGATAAATTGTTTAGAGATGCTCCCACATTGCCTTAGCAGTGCGGTGAGGTGTGAGGCCAACAGCAATGGACTGATCGACTGAATCGAGAATCCAGGTAATAATCCGTCCATTTTTCATTTCCCAC
This sequence comes from Magnolia sinica, assembly GCF_029962835.1. Lineage (NCBI taxonomy): Eukaryota > Viridiplantae > Streptophyta > Magnoliopsida > Magnoliales > Magnoliaceae > Magnolia > Magnolia sinica. The sequence goes on from NC_080578.1 coordinate 93,873,311, forward strand.
TCAGCTAATTTGTTAGCATCGATGGAAGTGGGGACAGTAACAGATCCATCAATTAGTCCGCACAAACCACGACCCTTGAGAAAGCTCTGAAAGTGGATGGCCCATATATTGTAGTTGGTTCCATCAAAACTACAACATGAGACCTCTGTACGGGATGAGTCCTTGTCCATAGATCTGAAGGAATGGAAACCACGTGAAGAGTCGCAGCAGAAGGAAGTTCTGGATGTACTTGGCAGCAGAAGGAGATACCCAAGGGATGGAGCGAATCGTAGCAACAGCAACAGGGGTTGCTGGATCAAACGCAGCACCAGCAACAGGGGCATGCGGAAGGGCTGAGGGTGCAGCAGGGGCGATCGGACGAGCAGCAAGGGCGGTCAGACGACGCAGGGGTGGTTGGATGACGCAAGGATGTTCGGACGACGCAACAAGGGCGGTCGGATGATGCAAGGGTGGTCGGACGAGCAGCAGAGTCGGATACAGCAACAAGGGAGGACGGACGCAGCAGCAAGGGTGGTCGGACGAGGCTATGTGACCAGCAAGGGTGGTCGGATTTGTCAGGAGATGACGCAGGAACGGTCGGATCTATCAAGAGGCAGTGTCAGTGACGAATGAGGTGCCGGATTAGGATCGGTATGCTCTGATACCATGAAAACAAAGAGAACTTTTGTTTTCTTGTATTTGAGACAATCCAAAGGGGTTGAATATATAGAGATCTACAACCATCTATATAAAGTAAATTAGAAATACAGAATCATCTAATTAGCTATTGTTGAGGGTCAAATATAGCATATCAGACCCTAGTTATTGCCTAGATTTACGAACATGATACTGTTTAACAACCTGTTTTAATCATGTTTATGTTGCAAGGTGGATTTATAAGCGTAGACTGAAAAAGATGCTAAATGCATGAAATTGATGCTTCAGAATCATCAAGGCAAAGGACGGATTCCAAGGGACCAAGATCGATGGATATACACACCAGAGATCTGAGAAAATCAAGAAACTAAAGCTCACGTGGCCTAAAAGACGTCCAGAATGCAAGATCATAAGGTTCTCACCATCCGTTCGGCTCAAAAATTCAGATATGGCCTGAGGGCCATAAATTAACCGTACACGTCGAATTTTAGCCCCCGGAGCCCTGTGGAAGTGGCCCAATGGACAAATCATCCCACAGATCATCAATCTGGAGCCCACATGATGATCTTTGGATATGCCTCATCGTCGATCTCAACACCTTAAATTATATGAAGAACCAGATGGACAGAGGAGATTTTGTACATACACCATGATGGACCCCACGTGTGCATTGCATGTGCACAGTGTGCACGTGCACCAGCCGTGCACCCATGCACTCAAAGTCGGTCAGCGGGCGCTGACCGACAAAAACTCAAAATTTTCCAAACGCAACAGCGTTAACGCTGTCCGACGTTGGGTTTGCTTAGTGGGCCCCACTCATCATGTAATTAGAAGATCCGGACCGTCCATTAGGTTTTCAAAGGCCTTATTACCAAAGCCTAGGTGACGGAATTTTAGGAGATAGCGTATATCATATTTCAACCGTCAAAACGGAAGATGGACGGCAGTGAGAAAACTCCTGTGGGCCACGCATAAATCAATCCATTACCTAATGGATTTTCGAGAGGATCATAATGGACGGAGTGGATTTCTCAAAAAGATAGCTAATTGGGGCCCACCATCATCACAGCGCAAGAAGTGTGAAAGCTCTGTTCGCACGTGACCGAAAGATCCGGGCCGTTTTGCATTCGTGGCCAGGATCGGTCCGATGATCTGGACCGTTCAGTAGACTCCAACGACCCAGCTAATGTAGACCTAGGAGAGCGAATTTGAAGAGAGCTGCATGATCGGTTTTTCATCGTTCAAACGCAATTCGGACGGCAGTCTAAAAAGCTCAGTAGGCCACACCAAATCCAGTCAAAAACCATCCGTTTCCATCTAGTTTTTCGAGGTGAATACAATGAACAGTATGTATTCTTCCGTTACCAACGATAATGGACTCCATCAGGAATCCAGCGCGAGTGCCTTCGCACCCGTGCCGGGAAATCTGGCCACTGTGGACCCTTTTGTGTTTATGATCACCATCGGATGGGTAATCCAGACCATCTATCATGTAGTTCGGTGAAAAATGTCCCAAGGGACGTGGATCTTTTGGAAAGAAAGCAAGGACATAAGGGAGTTGGGACACTGTTTCTTGGCTGCGAAAAGGCTACGCACCGACTCATGTTGCTGCGTAAGGAGTTACGCACAGGCTCTCTCAGCCCGCCTCGCAGGTTATAAAAGAGAGAGAAGCAAAGAAAGGGGGGGCCAGCAGTGGTGGACGTGGAGCAGTTTGAGTTCTTTTGTTTTCTATTTTTATTATTTTTATTTAGGAATTAGCCTAATCATGTCTATCTTAGGCTAAACCTCTTAGCTAGGGCTAAGAGGTGAAGCTTGTAACGTGATTTAATTTAATTTGTGAACTGAACTTGATATTAGTTTGATTATTAAGGGAATGTTTTTTAGTTTTTAATGGTCTGTTGTGACTAAAATTACAATGGGTCTGCGATAGCTTTGAGCATGTTCCTTTCCTTTTTATGTTTATGACGTCAAGAAGCCCTGTTGTTCACCATCGTCTCCTGGGCATGGTCGGATGACAGTACCCTTCCTAACCTTCATACATTATTGATTGGTTGGTAATTAGTTTAATTCTATTGTTTACTTTGTCTCCTGGGCATGGTTTGGTGATGGAATCCATTCTAATTCATATACCTTTCATCTCTTGAAAACTTTATCAAAGGAAGTTCAGTTTGATGGTTACACCCTTCAATTGGATGAGGATAGGACTCTAAGTCCAGTTGAATTCTTGAAACAGGCATAAGATCTCCTCAATCTCTACAAGGGGATCCTCTGAATCCCTAGTGTCCTTTCCCTGAATTCTTTAAGTTTTAGATAATTATTTCATCATTATTCCTCAAATTACAATCGGTTTAGATTTCATCTTAGTCTAGTTCTAGTTCTACTTAGTTTCAGATAACGTACAGGTATCAGTCCCTTGGGATTCGACCTCGGTCTCACCGAGTTTATTACTACATCACAACCCTATACTTGGGGAGTGAACAGCTATACAAGGCATGTGGCTATACAAGGCATGCGCCCTGTCTAACAGAATAATGGGATCCCATGACAAGGATCCAGAGCAACAAATTAACAAACAACATGAAAATGACATTGGTTATACCATAAATGTCGTGACTCGTGAGGTTGTAAGCACTAGAGGTAAACAGGAAAATAATCAAATGATGTCTTTGTTATAACTGAAAATATATATATATATATATATATATATATTATAATAATACATTAAGAAAAATCCACAGTTACATCTGATATTCCACAGTTCAGTGATCTTGAGGTCCAGTGTCAGTGATCTAGACTTCTGATCTAATGGGCCACCGTGAGTGGATACACCCCAAAACCTTCCAGATGGGAAGATCCCAGACATCCAATCTTTGGCCTCTTTTCAGTTGAATGTGGACTGTTGCTGTATTTCTTCTCTTGATGTCAATTTGCTAGCCGGCAGGTAGAAGGCATAGAAGTGTCTCATCATGGAGATTTTTGGGCCATGGTCCATCCTCTGTGACCCATCAGATCATGGGCCTCGTCGACCTGAGGATATAATCTCAGGTCAAGGATCATATAATCTGTCTTGTTGAATCACTTAAAGGGTGCGTCACTTACTGTTTTCGTCTGAGATCTGTATCAGACGCGATAGGCATTCCATGTGAACATTCCTCTTTCCTCTCAAAGCACAATTTCTGCCCACATTGGTCTGCATCAGATGCATCCGACTCAACGAACAAGCTTTCCCTCCTATCGAATGACTCTCTATGGTCATCTTCATCAAATTTCTCTACTTCATGCGTTGCTGCTATCAAGCACTCATTGTCTTGTTGAATGCATGATGGTCCATATTTTGCTAGCATGATGTTATGCCTTACATCAAAAGCAGAATTCTGATAGCTACAAGAATTTACAGAAGGTTTCCAATCCATGTCGGGGAGTTTCATAGCAGAATTAATTCCCAAGGGGGGATGGGCTGCTTTTCTCTGCATATCGATGTGGAGACAGACTGGCAAAGGCAATGATGAACTATCGCCCCTGCTGAACTCAAGGTGTGAAATGTTCTGTATATCACAGAAAGGACCAGAAATATTGAGATAAGCAACAGAATCACTGGAGGAACGCCGATGTGCACCTCTTGTAGCAGGTGTTTCAGGTTCGTTAAGAAGGTCGTCAAGCCAGGAAGGCTGCTCCTCAATGATGAAATTCTCTGAAGATGTTCTTTGGTGATGCCTGTGATTCTGTTTAGGAATTGGCATGTACTTTTTTCCCATCGGGTGCAAGAAATCACAATCAGTCGAAGGTTGGGACTTGCTTGGTAATGGACATCTAGGAGGAAGCTTTGAAAACTGTCCAGGACATGGCCAGTTTGCTGAGGGTGGTAAAACCTTGTTGCTAAACATTGTTGTGATTCAAAATTTTCCTGTTCAGAAGAAAAAGTAACACTTATGAGACTTGAGGAACTATGCGAATCAATACAACTCCTGATCTGTGACTACGAAACAGAAGAGTAGCATGAAAATCTTCATATCAGTATCTTTTTTTGTCAACTAAAAATTAAAACAACTTCAGACAAGACCTTTCAGAAAAAGAAAAGAAAGGGAAAAAAAACAACAACTTGAGACTAGTATAATTATTTAGCTTTGGAAAGTCCACACAATCCCCTGATTGGCGTGCGCATGAGACATCCTAGCCGTAATGCCCATGCATGAGGTGACCCTACCATGTGACGAACTAACCCTAGAAAAAAGGCCCATCCACTCATCAGGTAGGACACACATGGATGAAAACAATGACCAATTTTAAGATACTTCCAGTAGTTCACATAGAACGAAGCATGTGGTTTGCCTGACGAGTGCACCATCCTGATCTTTGGTCCTGATCATCTACATGGTGAGTGGCCTGCCTAATGCACAGTTCGGAATCCCGCACAAGTGCAAGATCACTGCATTCGGTTGCCTAGAGAGGCACATGCGGAAATAAGCAAATAGGCTTTGCAAAATGCAACTTTTGAGGAAACCTGAAATGGAGGATAAACTGAAAGAACAATGAAGGGATACTAAAAACAGCCTACCAATTTCATCTAACAAAAAACATTAACAAGCATGTGCATTGACAAGACGAATAAAAAAAATTACACACCAAGAACCATCTGAGTGTTAGTTAGAAAGAAATAAAAAGGATAGACATAACTGGCATCAATCCAACCAATACAACTCAAATAGAAATGGAGCAAAACTAGAACTATTGATAATGAGGGCATCTCATTATGAGAAAACCAACATCAAGGTTTTGAATTTGCATTCCTTACCAGAGAAAAATTGATATGGTCAAATCGATTATGTAATTATGCTTTTCGAATCTAGATTTTGCTCATTTGGTTATTTACCTTCGAATATTTATTTATTCAATCTCTTAGTTATTCTTATACTCTAATCCCACCTTTGAGTTATATATATTTAAAAAAGGTATTTGTATTGCAGTAGATAAAGGAAGGTATCAATGAATAGCAGTACTGTAGTTGCCAGTTGGGGACACTTAATATATTGATGAATCTGTCAGTGATTGCATGAATCTGTCAGTTGCCAGGGGGAATTAGCAACCCTTACAGCTCAATGCTTGTCAACTTATCTCCAATCTACACAGTACATGTACACAATTGAAAACATTGGAGTTACTTAGTGATATATCGCCGATACCTGGAATATCTGATACTACTTGTGTTATTGGTATCGCCGAGTCAGCGAGACTGATAATATTGGTGACATTATCGACAATATCATTGATACTCATAACAATGCCTATGAGTAACAAGTAAATCACGTAACCCAATTTACAGGCATCCAAATGACCTCAAATTCAGATATTCACAATCGGTTGTAGAAGCAAAATGTTTTATAATGCAATTCTTTTTTTAAGAAATGGAATGTGTAATGCAATCCATCCATTGTTGTATCTGTAACAAAAAGGAAAAGAAATGCCATTGGCTGGATTTGTAGTGGAATCAAATGTGGGTCCTTAGTGTAAAGGAACATGACCTTTACCAACTATGTGTAAATGATGCAGGACAATTAACCACTTGCTCTAAAAGCTCGAACTGTTAGAGTATGGTAAATTAATCCTTTTATCTCATAGCCCAGGCCCCACATCTCATAGGTTAGGACCTCGGCCGAACCCCCCTCGTGGGGCTCGTGGGCCCCAAATCACATGGGCCGCCCACCCCGAGTGTGTCCCCACATCCCACAAGCTACTCCACTCAAGCCCGGTGTTAAATGCCCCTACATTAATCAACCCCGGTGAGGAGTCTCGAACATGAGACCTCCCCCGTGGACCCCAAATCACATGGGTCACCTACCCCCAGTGTGTCCCTGCATCCCGCGGGCTACCCCACTCGAGCCTGGTGTGAAAATGCTCCTGCATTAATCACTCCCGGTGAGGAGTCTCGAACACGAGACCTCTCGCTCTAATACCAATTTGATGCAGGACAATCAACCACTTGCTCTAAAAGCTCGAACTGTTAAGAGTATGGTGAATTAATCCTTTTATCTCATATCCGAAGCCCCACATCTCATGGGTTAGGACCTCGGTCGAATCCCCTCGTGGGCTCGTGGGCCCCAAATCACATGGGCCGCCCACCCCAAGTGTGTCCCCATATCCCACGGGCTACCCCACTCGAGCCTGGTGTGAAATGCCCCTGCATTAGTAAATCCATGGGATTACCGGTATGGAGAAATTTAATGAAAGATGAGTGTTATATCAAATATGTAAAATACAAGGGAGGCACCAAGATTTTTAACGTGGAAAACCCTCCAATATGTAGGAAAAAACCACGGAAGTCAGTCCAACAACAAATCCACTATAACGATAATCGAAGTACAATCAACAAGAGAGCATCATCTCCTGAATGCTCAAAATACACCACTCAACAACCTTCAAGAAAGCAGCATCTCTTGGGTAACAAAATACAACACCCAACAACCTTCAAGAAAACACCCTCCTCTCTTGGATAACCAAATACAACACCCTACAGGTGGATTACAAGATCAAAGAAGAAAGAAATTTCTTATCAGTATGGTATTGTAGAAAAAAAAAAAAACCATTAACCAACCCTTGGAGAAGGCAACCGAAGAAACCGGAGTTTGTGGATGGAAACCTAGCGATATCGGAGACGAAAAACCTCTTAAAATTAATAAGAGACTTGAACCAATACCTCGTAGAGAGTACCTTGCTCTCCTTGTAAAAAGCCATCTTTTCCCCAAGAGAAACCCCGAAAATGTTGCTAGAATTTTTCCTCTTATGTCTCTCTTAAAAATCCTTTTTTTTTCTTTTTATCTTAAACAAAAGGGGTGAGGCAAAATGACCAAAATGCCATTCACTTGGGCCTCACAGCTACAAGGCAATTTTGGGCCTACACATGGGTCTCATCTCCACATGGGGAGGGATTCCTAACACTTGGGACCTTTTTAAGTAAATTCCAAGTGTCACTTGTATCACTAATGCATCAGCAAAATTTTGATAATATCAGCAATGTATTGATATGCCAAAAATCTGTTTATTTAAAAAAAAAAATTCCATTCCAAAATTTTTGTATGGGTGTGTGGTTGTATGATGAAATGCATGTTTGTATGTGCGCATATGTATACATGCATAGATGGTTGGATGGATCAGGGATGTGTGTATATATGTATGCATGGTTGGATGGATGGATGCTTTTTTTATGGGTGCATGGTTATATGATGAAATGTATGTTTGTGTGTATATGTATACATGCATGGAAGGATGGATGGATCATGAATGTATGTATATATGGTTAGATGGATGGATGGATGTGTGTAAGCATGCATGCATGGATGGATCTTGCATGGGTGTATATATGTATGAGTCATTTTACATATGTATGTATGCATGGATGGGTGGATTGATGGATTGATCATGCACATGTGTTTGTATGTTTGTATGTATGTGCATGCATGGATGGATGGTTGGATATACCATTTTTTCTATGTTTCTCCAATGTTTTCTTGAGTCAACTATATATGCTTTTAGGCCCCCATTAAAGGGAAACTTATTATTTGATTCCTAAATATGCAAATATGCATTTTTTTTTCTACTATTTAATTCTTAAATATGTAAATATGCATTTTTTTTCTACTATTTAATTCTTAAATACGCAAATATGTGTACTTTATCATCTCTTAAAGTATCATTAAAGAATTCCACTATTTTCCCAATGTTTCCCCAAGTCAATATTTATATTCCTTTAGGCCCCCATTTAAGGTGAACTTATTGTGTATGCATCTTTTTTGCAATTACTTGATACCTAACTACGCGAATATGTGTATTTTAGCATCTCCAGAAGTTTCATTGATAAATTCCACCATTTTCCCCATGTTTCCCCAATGCTTCCTTCAATCAATGATACATTTCCAAGTAATGGCAACATCAATACATGTTTCCATATCCCCAACCAGCGACGTATGAGCATTTGGGCGTGAAATTTCACCTGTGAGTTACTACTTGTAAGTCACTTACAAGCAACTTAGATTGGGTGAGGTGGGATTTCACTTACCTATAAGTGAGTTACACCCCAATCGTTAGAATTTTTGAAACTATTGCTGCGGGGGGAGGCACACAACCGTTGGATCCCCAGACCTGTCTACAGGAATCATCCATCCTTCCAACCGGCTTTTCCTTTTTCCACCTTTCCCTGCCTTTCGCAGTGCAAGGTAAGGCTTCTCCTTTCTCCTCTTCTTCTTCTTCTTTTTTTTCCATCGAGAAAAGGGGAAGGGAAGATCTTTACCTCTAATTTCAGCCACGATTTCAACAGGTCAAATTTCTTCCCCTTTTACATGGAAAGTATAGAGAGATGAAGGCACAAGGTATTGACAGAAACAACTCCAGTGTGTGCTTAATACAACACTCTCCCCCAAAGGTTTGTGTATCTTGCCATTCAAGGCTTTCAATTTTTGTTCAAATGGGGCTCATGATTCAACAATCCAAAGCATTGAGTATAATAGGCCCACTGTTTAACAATTCAAAGCATTGAGTATATGGTCCTCGCATGGATAGCTTGTTGATCGAAAATCCCCCAGATTTAATGATCTTATCTGGATGACATTTGGCCTTTTTCTGTGTTGAATGTGAACGGTTGTTGTAACTATCTACATTTGACCACGTATTTGGGGTAAGCGACTCTTCCAACCTTAGAGGTTTTGGTTCATGGGCCATCCTAAGTGGCACCCATAATGTTAATGGTCAGGGTCATTGAACTGTGGGTCCCACTTGTCATGTACGAAACACAGAACACAAACAACACCGTGCAACCTGTTGGTCCGAGCATTGTATAATTCATCTGAAATTTGGCCACTTGTCTTCTCATCCATTGAAGCCATATATGTGAATGGCAAGCTTGTGTGCAATCTAATCCTTCCTACAGCTGCAGAGGCATGCCTTGGCCACTAAATCCGGCCCGTCCACTAATCACCAGAATTTCGAATATGTGGGTGACCCACCTAATGGTTGGTTTTAGCTTAGGAATCGGCTCAAAGATTCATCCGAACGGGCTCAACTGGCATATCTTATGACAAGCTTTTTATATGATTTAAAGATTGCGTAATGATTCCCTCCAAGCTCTGTTTGGTGTGAACACACAACTACTTACCTGTGAATTACAACCTACACACACACACACACACACACACACACACACACACAATTCCATGTGGGCAGGACCCTTGACTGCGGGACCCACCGTGATGTATGTGACCACATCCATGCCATCCATCCATATTGAAAGCTCATTTTAGGGCATGATCCAAAAAAATGAAGTAGATCCAAATCTCAGATGGACCATAGTACAGGAAACAGTGGTAATTGACCATTCAAAACTTATTGTGGGCCACAAAACCTTTGGATCAAGATGATATTTGTATGGTCTCTTCATCTAGGTCCTTGTGACCTCATCAACAGGCTGAATGGCAAATAAACATTCCAGTGGAATCCATGAAAGTTTTAATGGTGGGGATTCAATCACAACTGTTTCCTGTGGTGTGGTCCACCTAAGATTTGGATCAGCTTCATTTTTGGGTTGCTCTCCGAAATAAGCTGTCAAAATGGTTTGACTGTGTGGATTTAAGGCACATGCATCACTGTGAGCCCCACAGTCAGGGGTCCCACCCACCTCAGTGGATCCTGGGATCCACCGAGGCGGTGCAAAAAAAAATAAAAAAAATCACTTACCTTTTCTTTTCTTTTTTACCACGCGCAGTGCGCACACATACCTATGGGTACTCGAACCCCAGACCTCGTGTTGAAATTCTTGGGAGTCTACCACCTGTAAAAGACTTACAACTTACGTCTAAACAGGCAGCATGTAATGACTTTCACCTGAAAGTCACTTAAAAACCTACAGGCATCCAAACGATCCCTAGATGGATTGTAATTTCAAGTTATTGTATTTCAATCGGGATGGTGGAATAAACAGACAGAAATAGATAACATCTACAGAGAATAAGGCATCCAAACGCAACAAAATACAAAATGCAGCTAAAAGAATATCAGAAGAAGAAAGAGAGGGAGATTATAGAACTGGACTGACGTTCTGCCAATACAGATCTAAAAAGCCAGGAATGAAAGAAATCAGCTGAAAATTACAGAAAGAATCGCAGAAATTTTTTTAAAAGAAAAAATTGACAGATCTAAAATCACTAACCTGGAGAAGATCTCGATTTTAATCTTCAGATCGGAGAGAGGGAGAGAGAGCTGTGCTTTGGAAGTACTTGTGAGTGATCTTGTGAGAAAATGACCACTGTAGACAAAACCTTTTACCCAGCGGTTTTTATTAAGGTATACAAACTTAAGTTACCAACTTAGACTAGCACGTGCGGACAGCGACTTTGACGACGAAACTACCCCTCCTTTTCACTGCGAAGACGAGCGCTGACGCTCCTCCAAGTGAGAGTTGTACGAACGGCTTAAAAGAGATCAAAGTTACATGGCCCACAGCTATGTATTTATCATATCCACAACGTTCATCCATATTTCGAGATCATTTTAGAGCATTATAAAAAAAAAAAAGGAAAATCATATCCAAAGATCAACTGGGCCACACTAGACCGAGCAGCGGAAAATTGATTTTCATCATTGAAACTTTTGTAGGGCCCACCATAACATTTATTTTCCATCCAATCTATCCATAAGGTCATGAAGACCTCTGGACGTAGAGGTAAAACAAATTTCATAATATCCAAAACTTGTGTGGCTCTAAAAGGGTTTCACTGGTAGACGTTTAAGCAAAATGGTAATGGGGTTCGCACAGGGATACGGATATAGCTACGGTTATAATCCGTAGGCATAACAGTAGCTCGGCAATCCACCACAAGTCACTATCCCTATCGGCGATTAATAGCAGATTCCTCGATTCCACCCCTTGATCTAATGCTACGGATTATAACCGTAGCTATAACAGTACCCTATACACTTTCTTTTTTCTTTTTTCTTTTTTTTTTGTTTTTTTTTTTTGACATGGAGAATTTTATTCTACCTACATTTTTTTCTAACACATATTTATGTAAATATGTAAATATAAGCATATAAAAAAAAAAATCTCTTTTTTTCATTTCTTTCTTTATTCATATAACAAGAATATTTTCTAAACCAAAATTAGTTACCTGACGTACCATATATAATTTTAGGGCTAAAAGCTGGGCGGGCTCAACCCGACCAACCTGTGACCGACCCGACATTGGGTTGAGCTTGGTTAGAATGTATCGGGTTTGGTCTTGGGGTTGGGCCATACAAATAGCAACTCGATAAAACTTGAGTTGGGCTTGGGTTGAGGTCTGGGGAATTGCCAGGAAATGCATGGAAATGACCATGAAATGCAGGGAAATGACCGTGAAATGAAGGAAAATGATGTGAAATGCATAGAAATGACCATGAAATGTATGAAATGACTGTGAAATGAAAGGAAATGACCAGGAAATGCATAGAAATGACCGTGAAGTGAAGGGAATTGACTGTGAAATGCATGGAAATGACCGTGAATCAAAACGAAATTGCCGGGATTGACCGTGAAATGCATGGAAATGACCATGAAGTGAAGCGAATTGACTGTGAGCGAGGGAAGCTATAAATTCAGTGAGGCAACCTAAAAATTGAGCGAGGCAACCTATGAATTGAGTAAGGAACGCTATAAATTAAGTGAGGCAACCTACGAATTGAGCAAGGGAACATAGGATTTGAGCGAGAGAAGCTAGATATTCAGCGAGGCAACCTAAAAATTGAGCGAGACAACGTAAGAATTGAGCGACAAAAGTTAGGAATTGAGCGAGGCAACCTATGAAATGAGCGAGGGAACATGGGATTTGAGCGAGGGAAGCTAGAAATTCAGCGAGGCAACTTAAAAATTGAGCAAGGCAACATACGAATTAAGCGATGAAAGTTAGAAATTGAGCGAGACAACCTACGAATTGAGCGATAGAACATAGGATTTGAACGAAGGAAGCTAGAAATTCAGCGCGGCAACCTAAAAATTAAGTGAGGCAACCTAGGAATTGAGCTAGGAAAGTTAGAAATTGAGCAAGGCAACCTACGAATTGAGCGAGGGAAGCTAGAAATTCAGCGAAGGAACCTAGAAAATGAGCGAGGGAACATAGGATTTAAGTGAGGAAAGCTAGAAATTTAGCGAGGGAACCTACGAATTGAGTGAGGTAACCTACGAATTGAGCGAGGGAAGTTAGGAATTGAGCAAGGGAAGCTAGAAATTGAGCGAGGGAACCTACAGATTGAGCGAGGCAACCTAAGAATTGAGCGAAGGAAGCTAGGAATTGAGCGAGGGAACCTATGGATTGAACGAGGCAACCTAAGAATTGAGCGAGGAAGCTAGGAATTACCATGCATTTCAAGGTCAATTCCGGCGATTCCGTTTCATTTCACGGTCATTTTCCTTCACTTCACGGTCATTTCCATGCATTTCACGGTCAATTTCGACGATTCCATTTCATTTCACGGTCAATTCCCTTCACTTCACGATCATTTCTATGCATTTTTTTCTAAACAAACAAGCTAAAATATAGGACAACTACTCCATTACAAGTCATATTTTGTATCAAGCAATTTATTCGGGAGAGGGAAATCCAACATATCTTGTTAGCTTGAGGGGAGGCATTGGAATTTCCTTTGCATTCAACACAAATGATCTGCACTCAATTATAATTAATTTATAAGGAACTTATATCTTAATTGGGTTTGTGTTGGGTCAGTCAACCCGATACCTCAACCCGAGCCCAACCCAAGTTTTATCAGGTTAGTGTTGTATGGCCCAACCTCAAGACCAAACTCGATACATCCTTCCCAAGCCCAACCCAATGTCGGGTCGGTCACAGGTTGGTCAGGTTGAGCTCGCCCAACTTTCAGCCCTGAAATCATATATGGTATGTCAAGTAACTAATTTTGGTTTGGAAGATATTTTTGTTATATGAATAAAGAAATAAATGAAAAAAAGAGATAAATTTTTTTTATATGCTTATATATACATATTTATATAAATATGTGTTAGATAAAAATGTAGGTAGAATAAAATTCTCCATATAAAAAAATAAAAATAAAAAAATAAAAAATAAAAACTAAAAAAGGATAAGGATATGGTTATAGCTACGGTTATAATTCATAGCCATAGATTGGGGGTGGAATCGCAGAATCCGTGATTGATCACCGACCGGGACAGCGACTTGTGGTGGAATCACGAGAGCTGCGATTAATCACAGAGCTACAGTTATCCAAAAAGCAGGGGCTACGAATATGGCTACGGTTATAAGCCGTAGCTATAGAAAATCGTAGCCATAGGTTCCCCTTTTTTTTTTTTTTTTAGTGTTGTAACTCCCACCGCCTTTGTGGGTCCCATCATGAGGTCTGTGTTATATCCAAACCGTCCATCTATTTGGCAAGCTCATATTAAGCTCGAGACATAAAATAAGATAGATCTAACTATCAAGTGGACCACACTGTAAAAGGCGGTGAGGAATTGAATGTCTACCATTGAAACCCTTTTAGGGATTACAGAAGTTTTGGATTATTATGATTTTTTTTTTCCTCTTCGTCCAGGCCTTTGTGACCTTACGAATAGATTGGATGGAAAATAAATGTTATAGTGGGCCCTACAAAATTTTTAACGGTGAAAATCAGTTTCCCGTTGCTCTTTGTGGTGTGGTCCAGTTGATCTTTGGATATGAATTTTTTTTGGATAATGCTCCGAAATGATCTCGAAATATGGATGAACGTTGTGGATATAACAAATACATGGCTGTGGGGCCATGTAGCTTTGATCTCTTTTGAGCCGTCCGTACAACTTCGGTTGGACGAGCGACAGCGCTCGTCTTCGAAAGGAAGGGAGGGGTATTTTCGCCTCCAAAGTCGCTGTCCGCACGTGCTAGTCTGAGTAGGTAACTTAAGTTTGTATTCCTTCGTAAAAACCGCTGGATAAAAGGTATTGTCTACAGTGGTCATTTTCTCGTGATCTTGTATGCCCTTTTTGGAAAAGGGTTGTTACATGATACTCAGGCAGCGTATGACGGTTGATACACAGGCACTCAGAAATTGTACGGTAGGCATATATTAAACTCAAATTAAGCCGATCACATTTTGGAGGCCAGTGTCCATCATGCTCAAAATCAGATTGGTTGGACGATCCTAGCCTTTGACTCGTGGATACTTGTTTTTTGAAAGAAGAACATTGATATTTTTCATTTTAACCGTCCAATGAATGTCCACCAATCTTATAGTAAGGCAGCCAATGATTTTTTTTTTCAGGATACAGGGATACAAATTTAATTTGACTTATTTATGTTCCGCGTATGCAATTTGTGAGTGCATGCGTATCATCCGCCGCACTCTTCCTGAGTATCAAAATTCTCTCTTTTCAAAATAAGAAATTCACCACTGTACGACCCATTTATGGGCCATTAACCTTTTTTTTTTTCACACTTCTATTTACTTCACCAGATTAAGCCCATCTGTACGGACGACTTGCAGAAGGTCTAAAATGCCCCTACTTTTTCCTTCAACGGATCGGCTGGTGCTCGAAGACGAGCGCTCACGCTCCGCGAACTCCGACTTGTACGAACGGTTCAAAAGATATCAAAGTCACGTGGCCCCACTGTTATGTATTTATTATATCCACAACGTTCATCCATTTTTCGAGATCATTTCGAAGCATTATCAAAAAAAAAAAAAAGAATCATATCCAAAGATTAACTGGACCACACCACAAAGAGCAATGGAAAAATTAATTTTCACAGTTAAAAATTTTGTAGGGCCCACCATAATATTTATTTTCCATCCATTCTATTCATAAGGTCACAAAGACCTGGATGAAGAGGAAAAACAAATTTAATAACGATCCCAAACTTCTGTGAACCCTGAAAGGGTTTCAATGCAAGCATTCAAAGAAGTACGGTCAGCACAATCTGTGGCCATAGAGAGACCGTACGGGGTGGGCTCCCCGAACTGGCGACCCCTGCCAGTTGCTGGCCTGTCCAGTGGTGCCATACTGATCCGCAGCCCCTATGGTTACAGATTATAACCATAGCCATAGACCAAATCCGTAGCCATAGGCCAACCGTTGCAACGGAGTCTATGCATTTTTATTTTTTTTACATGGAGAGCTTTATTCTACCTACATTTTTCTCTAATACATATTTATATAAATATGTGTATATAATCATATAAAAAAAATCTCTTTTTTTTCATTTCTTTCTTTATTCATTTAACAAAAATATCTTCTAAACTAAAATTAGTTACTCGACTTACCCTATATGATTTTGGGGTAGGAGAAGCTACTTTAGCCATCCAACCTGGTTATTTTCCAAGATTCCATCAGGTCGATGGTCGAAAATCCATTTCATTCACTTCGCGGTCAATTTTATTCATTTCATTTACTTTGTGATCAATTTTATGCATTTCACGGTCAATCCCGACGATTCCCCTTCACTTCACGGTCAATTCCATGCATTTCACGGTCAATTCCCTTCACTTCACGGTCATTTTCGTGCATTTTACGGTCAATTCCATGCATTTCACAGTCAATTTCGGCGATTCCCCTTCACTTCGCGGTCAATTCAATTCATTTCATGGTCAATTCCCTTCACTTCACGGTCAATTTCATGCATTTTATGGTCAATTCCCTTCATTTCACAGTCAATTTCGGCAATTCCCCTTAACTTCACAGTCAATTCCATGCATTTCATAGTCAATTCCCTTTACTTCATGGTCAATTCCCTTCACTTCATGGTCATTTCAATGCATTTCATGGCCAACTCGCTTCACTTCATAGTCAATTCCATGCATTTCATGGTCAATTCTCTTCACTTCACGGTCAATTCAATGCATTTCACATTCAATTCGCTTCACTTCATGGTCATTTCCATGCATTTCACGGTCAATTCGCTTCACTTCATGGTCATTTCATGCATTTCACAGTCAATTCCCTTCATTTCACCGTCAATTTGATGTATTTCACGGTCAATTCCAGCGATTCCCCTTCACTTCGTGGTCAATTCTATACATTTCACAGTCAATTCCCTTTAGGGCGTGTTTGGATGTCGGGCCCATATGGTAATGTATCGTATATGTTAGTAAAATACAATGTCCAAATCGACGCTATCCAAACAGTGCCACGTGGTATGCTGGCTACCCGAGTACGTGGCCAGCCCAGTTTCTCGAAACGATGCGTCTTGTAAAAGACTACTACAATGCAGGCATCTGTCAAGTGTGATGAAAGCACTACACCGCTATAGCAGATGGGAGTTTAAGAAAAAAGTGAAAAAAAAATCCATCAGCCTTGCAAGCAAATCTGCGGACCATCGTTTATCATCTACTCTCTCTTCTCATCTATCCGGTTGTCTCAGGCGATTCCCACCCTGCTCCCCTCACTCGTCCTGTCGTGCATCTCTCCAAATACCTCCACCATCGCCTCCGAGTGGAACCAATTGAATAGGAGTTGAGGAACTGTAACGCCCCAGTTTTCAGGACCCGAGTATATGACCCGTGTCCCAAAAACCCGAGTGTTAGCTTTAAAGGATGGTCAAATTCGAGTGTACATTTTTTTTTCCTTCATCAGAGTTAACAAATGAGCGTAGTGTGGACAAATCGACATAAAGGAAAATTTCATTATCATTCAAATTTACAAGAAGCTGCCCATAATGACTTATACAAACCAATGTCTCCAAAATTAACAATTACAAGAATTTAATGCTTGAAAAATAGTGGAAAGCATATAAATATAAGCCGCAAGATCACACAGCTTCTCCAAGTAAATACAGCCATGCATCCCTGGCGATCGTACCCTGCTCCTCATCAAGTCTGAACAAGCATATTACTTAAGCTACCTGTATTACCTGTACGGTTGCATATTTGATGGATGAGTGGCCAACTCAGTGTGAATTTCCCTCAAGATTATACACCGCCGCATTAGGTAAGAAATAGTGTAAAACATCCAGACAACCAAAACAGAGTAAATGCAGTCTTATTAGGTGCATGGATGCATGAATGCAATCATCGACCCGGGTAAATCATCCGGACGGTCGGTGCCCCAGGAAAAATATCCAGACAGGCAATGGGGTCGTCACCCAAAGATGTGAGTGGTCATCAGCGCAACACGCAGCGTAATCGTATGGGCATGAGTGATCCAGGTCATCATCATAAATTGATCGGCTGGTCATTAGCGCAACTCGCAGCGTAATCGTATGGGCATAATGATCCAAGTCGTCGTAGTATGCTATGCGTGCATGATTTGCCAGCCCATTATTAGTCCATTTACAACCAGCCAATTTAGATAAGCTCAAAGGTCACTACGGGGAGCACATGGCCCAGCGTAGGCCGACAGCTCGGGCATAGTGTCCCATTACCACCATCCCCGGCTCATGAGGCTACCATCTTAGGATGTTTAATGGAAACCCATCGACTAGTGGCCAATCATATAATAATATATGGGGCTTACCATCGCATGGTTATACAGTATAAAACATCGAACCCATATAGGGAAAATATCAGAACAAAGTCACATAGGGCGATATCAAACAAGCCACATAGGGCAATTATCAAAATAGGCCTCATAGGGCGAGTGTCAAAACCATGCGATAAAAGACCATCTTTGAAAACCATTTGGACACAATAACCCTGGATGGTAGGCCCACATCAATGATTCATTTAGACCATTACTCAATAACCACTAAGTCGAAGGTCCATTTTAATCACAACCAGGTGGGTTACATCCTAAGTATGGGTGTACATTTATAGGTGGGGGTTTCCCACTAATGTACCAGTTTAAAGTCCATAAGCAATACACAAATAATCCACAAGCATGAACAAATATACAGGATGAACATTAAGCAGGCAATATAGCAATTCAATTTCCACCAGCTAATACATGTGATTATAAGAGAGAGATATTAATTATAATTTTTAAATAAAAACTATAACTTAAGCTAATGAGAAGATGGAAAGCTCAAGGGGAAGAATCATCACCTTATACTTTGAATCACCTTCTAGTGTCGCTAAGTAATTGCACCCTTAGAATCGTATCCTATCACAAATCATGAACTTATACAATTAGATCCAATTTCTACGTACTACCTAGGTTTAAGATCATGACCTAGGGTTTTAATTATTTACCTTAGGGTTCTTAATGTAAAATTTAGATTTTTATCTTAGGGTTTAACCTTAAATTTAGATTCTAGGATTTGAACTGTACTTAGTGTATTAATTAAAATTAGATTTTAATAATTACAAGATTACTATTAGTGTTAGTGTTACAATTTATATCAGCTAATATATTAATAATGATAGTTCATAAGTCTATATTTAAATATGGCGTCATTAAGTTCTACACATATATTTAAACCTAACACACCATCTACGTTTAAAGTATTGACCTAGTCTAAGATTTTATTCTAGAGTTTAGGTCTAGGCTAGATTTTTAGGTTTTGTTTATAGGATTTGAACTCTTATCTTGTATGGTCATGGATGATATTATCAAAGGGAATAATAAGATTAATCAAATAAATTGGTTATTAATTTAACAAATATTAACCATGGCTACTATTATATTAAATTACCTAACAACAACCCACGGTAGATCATATTGCTAATAATTCCAAAACAAATAGTAATATTGACAATATCCTTAACATTTAGCCAATGAGGCACTAATAGTCATCCTGATGAGAATAAATAGCGTGCTCTAGAGTTAATAATAATATTTTAAGAATGACAAGGTGAAATATTAACATTTTAATAATGAAGATTTTTATATGAATCAACTATTACCCATATGAATAATCTTCTAATGGTGAATTGTATTTTAATATTAAAAAAAATGGTAATAAAAATAGCAATGATAATTAAAATAACTTAAAACTGGACAGAAAGATGTGGGCTCACCTAGTCGACTCAGTTCGAGTCGAGTTGACTCGGCTCAACAAGCACTCTTCTCCCTCTTCCTTTTCTTTTCTTCAACTCCCACGTCTGGGAATGACCAGCAAGGAGCTGGACTGGACCAGGCCTTATGACTCACAGCCCAGTCGACTCGCCAGTGAGTGCCACGAAGAGGACAACCTTCCTCTCCTTCTTCTTCTTCCCTTTCTTCCTTTCCTCATTTTCCATCTGCTGGAAATCCAGAAACGTCTGGACTGGACCAGATTCACGCCCAACACGGACCGCTCGACTCAGCAGCGAGTGCAACGGCTGCACTCACTCCCTATCATTTCTCTTCCTTTCTCACTCTCTTCTTTTCTCTCTCTTTCTGCTTCTCCTCCTCCTTGCTGCTGGAGGTACCCAGCCATGACCGGACCGAGTCCCAGTCCAGACAGCGACTCAATGGGTCGAGTTGAGATGGTGCGGTGCAACAGCCGCGCCACTCCATCTTCCTCTTTCTCCTTTCTTCCATCTTCTCTCTCTCTCTCTCTCTCTCTCTCTCTCTCTCTCTTTTCCAGTCAGAAATGTCCCATTGAGGACGAAAATCCGGCCAGATTCGACTCGGTTTGGGTTGCCGAGTGCGGTGGATCGGTGAGGAAGAAGATGACGCCATTAATGGCGGATCTCGAATGGAGGCTTCTTCCTCCGATCTGACAGCATGGGATGGTTCAAATGAACCCTAGGGAGCTTATGGATAAGCTCATTTGAAGCTTTAGGATGATTTGGGTGGTGGGTTCGGGCGTTGAAGGTTGCGGTCGATTTTCGGAGGTAGGGCTGCTAGGGACGGGGCAGTGAACTGTTCATCGTATTTATCCCTTTTCTTGAAGCCATAAGCCTCACAACACCGTTGGATGGATGGTGGATGGTCAGGATCACATCCTGCAGTCCGGTTTTCACAAAACCGTGGGAAGGAATGAAAACCGGTCGTGGTTTTCCTTGCTGAGGTGGAAACCGAGTTTGGACGGTTGAGATGCCCTCAAACGGACGTCTGGGATAAGAGGAACCCTCTTTGTTCGGATCGTTGAGCTGGCAACAGTGGAGGCAGTTTCCATTTCTGGAAACTATGTGCTTATAGGCTTCGTTTGGGTCGGTTCTTGTGTGCATGAGAGTGTACTTTAGCAGACGAGACCACCTGGAGTTTGTTTAGGGTCATCATCTAGTCATGATTAACGGTCCAGATCACTGATTTGGTCACTCATGGTGGGCCATAACACGTCCCAAACGGACGGCGTCCGTCCGCTGTGAAAACAGCAGAAGAGAGAGAAAATCTCTTCTTTTTGGAGGGATTTCGGGTCAAGCCCGATTTGACTGGAGATGTAATCCAGTGCACCTCGAGTGCACTCCCTCTGGTGCACGCACGCAATATCTGTGGGGCCCACAAAGATGTTTTCCAGAAATCCACACCATGCATTAGGTTCTAGGGGTCCACTTAGGGCCTTAGACCAAAGATGGGGCAGACCCAAGGTCCAGGTGGGCCATACACTCAAATTTCATGCCCTAATGGTGGATCCCTGATGATCTGCTGGTCAGATCAGTCCACAATTGAAATTTGATGGTTAAAAGGGTTCAAGGGTCCATTTAAGGCCTTCATCATGCATTATTAACTAATACTAATATTAATATGGATTTTCTTGTGATTAAAATAATTAAAAACTCATACAAATATATATAAATACAATTTCTAATATTAACAAGCTACTATTTACATGCTATTAATTATGTATTTATTAATATTTAATTCCCCAACATACAATATCCTATTACGCATGTGTATGGATTGAAAATTGTACAATATCTCTTTTAAAATTTC
The DNA here is from genome assembly GCF_029962835.1 of Magnolia sinica. Lineage (NCBI taxonomy): Eukaryota > Viridiplantae > Streptophyta > Magnoliopsida > Magnoliales > Magnoliaceae > Magnolia > Magnolia sinica. Next base: position 93,894,708 of record NC_080578.1, read on the forward strand.
ATTGTTAAATAATATACCATCTTATTAAAATATCTCATAATTTTTCTATAGAATATTTAATACTACGTTGATATTTATAATTCAATTATACATCGTAAAATTATTATCCATCACGCTTAGTTAATATAATATTATTTTCATAATACTTTATGTACATTAAATATATCGGTGCGAACTACTTTTCAACAGTCGGATTTAAACTAGGATGAACGTAAGTGCTTACTTAAGTCTGGCTTGTGTTTATGCTAAGTTTAGTTACACGGTAACACCCGAGTACTGGAAAGTACGGGGTGTTACAGGAACATCCTTAGTGTTGCCGTACCACTCGCCTTCTTTCCTGCAGACATTACAGGTGGGTGATTTCGCGAATACAGGTAATATACAACCTAATTCCTCGAATGTCTGGGAGAGATTTCCCGTTTGATGTAGTACGATGCCATCTCTCTGTTTACTCCCCAAACGCCCAAATGTACATACCATTTAGATATGCATGTGTGGGTTGAGTAACGACCAAAGTGGGGATTCACACTAAGACGATGGACCCTGTGTGAAGGCTTTCGTCGAAAAGATATTCCTGGCAGATGAATCTTTTGTTTCTACTACGAATATGCAGTGTATCCGGTTGATGGATGCACTACACTGCGACATGTGACTTGACCTGTGCATGTCAATGAACAGCATGTCAATGAAAAGGACGTACTGATCTTTGAAGCGCCTCATAACCATTTGCGGATACTCTATATAAACTATCTTTATCTTCCTTCTTCTCTCATTCAACTTCATCCTTAAATAATGGATTGCTGCATTGACTCCAGGTCTTCTGCATTAGGCCAGGTATTACCTCATTATCTGTGTCAGCAATCTTTTCTAACATATCGAACATGCTTCTACTCTTTCCATACGTTCCATAGCCTGGTTGATCGATTTTTGGAAAGGCGATCGGTGTATGTATGTTTTATGAAAATTTCTCCATTTGTCAGGCATGAAAAAATATGTGAATATATTGTCAGGCTATCCTAATTGATGTCGTTGCTATTACTAATATCTATTCCCAAACTGTATTTCAAGACATGCTTGTTGGTTGCTTGAACAATGTCAGTATCCTGTGTTATCTCGGATGAATGAAAATGGTTTTCATGTTTTAGATGAAATAGATGTATGTGATATTCGCAATTATGTTGATAATCGAACTGATGTTTAACAGAAAAACTCTGCAAAAGATATCATAATGTTGCTGTACATTTGGCATTTTCATGACATTTCCATCTGTATATTTAAAGTAACTTGGACCTAGTAACAGGTCAGACACAAATTGTCTCATGGGGTCTGTTAGTGGTGTCTCTAGTAATGAGGATTCATCCAATAGTGACTTGAATGAAAATGAGGTAGCAGCTGCAATGACTGCAATTGCAGCCTTTGCATGTTTCATGAGAGCTGTCAAATATTATCATCCTTATTGTTTGAAGTCGTCCTCTCGAGATTGTCATGTAGCTAGAAATAGATTTGTGAATGGAATCATAAGGAAAAGTGATGCAAACTGCCTTTCCCAACTACGTATGGGTCGTGAAAAAATTTTCGAGTTATGTTTTTTGTTAAGAGATGGGAATTTGCTGTGTGATACTAAAAGGTGCAGTTTAGAGTAACAAGTTGTCATGTTCCTGCATACAATTGGCCACAATGTGCGAAACTGGGTTATTGGTAATTGGTTTTCAAGGTTTGGAGAGACAGTGAGTCGACACTTCAATAGGATTTTTCAAGCTGTAATTGGCCTTTATCCGGAATATGTCAAGTTCCCTGGCTTACATAGTCTGAAAGAGATAACCGATAATCCAATGTGGAGCCCCTATTTTCAGGTAATACGATCCCATAATATTAAAATAATAATACAGTTATATTGTCGTTTGCATAATAATGACCTAAATGTAAGATGAATGTTCCTTGTAGGATTGCATAGGGGCACTCGATGGCACCCACATTCCAGCCTATTTACCGAAAGCCGAAAGTGTAACTTTTCGTAATCGAAAAGGTTTTCTGTCACAGAACGTAATTGCAGCATGTACGTTCGATATGAAATTTGTATATGTGCTAGTGGGTTGGGATGGTTCAGCCTTCGATGCTCGTGTATTGCAAAATGCATTAACTCGTCACCCTGATTGTTTCCTTGTGCCTCATGGTAATCAATGACACTTACTGATACATGTACATATGTAGGATGTGATTGTTCACATGCTGAATTCTCATATATTGTTTTGTGTAGAAAAATATTATGTTGTGGATGCGGGATATGCCCACTCTCATGGTTTTATGGCACCTTATTGAGGTGTCTGATATCATTTGAATGAATTTTGTATAGGAAGGAAGCTTGCAAATATAAAAGAACTATTCAATTATCGTTATGCCCAGTTGAGAAATGTTATCGAACGGTGTTTCGGTTTAAAAAGGGCCGATTCCCTATATTGTGGATAGCACCACAGTTCAAGTTTATAACACAAGTAAAAATTGTTATAGCTTGGTGTGTGCTGCACAATTTCATCCGTGTTTCTGGTGAAGACAGTTTTTATGAAGCAGTTGATGATGTTGGAGACGGTTCTGAGGAAATCTAGCATTCCACTATCAAGGTCAATAATGCTGATGAAGATCGCGCGTTGTTATGTCTGACAAACCGCGTGAGAGAGTGGATAAAAAAGAGGGATCAAATTACGGAGAGGATGTGGAATGACAGCCTTCTTCGTACCTGACAGCGGTGTTAATTTTACCTTTTTTTTGTCATGTATTAAGTTGTTTTTTGTAACAGTAGATTTACCTTTTTTTATATTGCATTTGGTGTGCTTGTGGAAACTTACGACAATTTTTCTTTTCATTTTCTTATGGAAGGACTTCATGATATCTGACAGATTAATCGATTAATATTGTCACTTTGTATTGTATAATCTTATAATGCCTCATATTCATATTTCTTGTCCGCATGCTTGTTTGTTTCAGACTACTTTCCATTAATTGTTAATGTTTCGCAGGTAATATGAACTTTCTACGGAGTTCCAACAAGATAGGCAAAGATAAGAATGTGTTAGCATCTCCGTCAAAAAGCAAAGGCTCTACCAACAGCCCCCTGACATTACCCAGCAAAATATTTGGAACACCAGTTACAACCAGCTCAGCAACACTACCGATAGCAGCATCACCTGTGTCTCCAACCGAAAAAAATTGAAGATCTGCACGCCCTAAAAAAACTGTTTGCATACAATGGACTGATATCATGGATAACACATTGGTCGATGCACTAGTTGAGCAGGTAAATCTGGGTCGGAAGAGCGACGTCGGTTTCAAGCCGGAAGCGTACAAAGCAACTATAACTGAAATCAGTGTCAGATGTGGAGTCGAGCTCGAGAATAAACATATATCCAACCGTCTCCACACTTTGAAAAAATTCTACTAGGCTGTGAAGGATATGTTAAACGCGAGTGGTTTTGGTTGGGATCCCGTTTCTAAAATGGTCATTGCAACCGATGATGTATGGGAGTCCTATATTGCGGTAAGATACATGCATTCTCTATATAATTCTGAACAACTAATATATGCACATCCATCGATGAGAAACTGCAGTTGCTGCTGATAATGTCAGTCCTATGCATATCTTTATGCATTTTTAATGCATTGCCAAAATTTCAGCATTACACATCTGAAATTCAATGGACTGAACGGAGTGTTATTCTGTTTAAGTGGTCTCGTCGGATATATATGTTTCAGCTATGCGTATCTGAGAAGAGAAAATGGTTGTTGCTAATGATTTCGTAGACCCAATATCTGATTTAAAAATGATTATGGACATTGGGGATATCAGATGGACATCTCTGAAATTAAATTATGTGTTCAGCCTCATTTTCTTTGGGTGGTCGTATCTGATTATATAGTTGCTGGGTTGCTAACTTGTACTTTTTGTTTCTTGCAGTCCCACCCATATGCGGAAAGGGTGAAAACATATAGATAGGTACAATGACCTGAGTTTTATGTTTGGTAATGACTGTGCCCACGGATCTTATACCAGTACCGCATACTCATCCCTCATTTCTGGACGTCGCCGCCCAAGAGATGAAGTTGACTCTTCCGATGAGTTTGAAGAAGATGGCAATTTCACAATACGTCTTTCTTCAGACGATGATGATGAAAACGGTAGTGGTTCGACACGATATCCCAATGAGGGGTCACACAAGCAGTCAAAGAGGGTTCATACAGGCCCTATGGAGACTTTGTTTGGGTCTAGAAACAGTCAGAGCACTGGTACTGGCATGACCCATCAACGAAGGGTTAAACCGAGTGACCAAATTGGAGACAAGATGGGTGAAGTGGCTGAGGCTTTCAGGTCCCTAACAATTACTATGGCAACGGAAAAAACAATGACCCGAATACAAAAAATATTGGGCCTCTTAGAGGATGTCAATGGTCTCAGCCATGAGAACCAGGACCGGCCTGCTAGGCTGATGCAGAATGATATTGTTAGTGTCGGTTTCTTCATCAAGATGGGACATGAAAGGCGGAAGGAGTGGGTACAAAAGCTCCTCGACCGCCACTCAGATGTTTGAGACATCTCTACCCTCGCGATTTCTGGAACTCTTAAACAACTATTATTGAAATATTTTGTTTTAGTTTTTTGTAATTTAAACAGGTGATTTTTTGGATTTCCGTTTTTGGTGGGCTGGATTATTAGGGTACTACATGGGTACCAACACCCAACAGGATGGATCTTATTGATAATGCTTTACTAGCTTTGACTCTGCAAATTAATACTTGGTGGTAGTATTACTTCTAATATCTGTTAGCAATGAGAGTGAAATGCATGAGTGCAGGTAAAACTGATTATCTGCCTCAGAACGCAGGAACAGTCAACTGCTTTCAAATGTTTGCATATCTTGCATTAGGACCAATTTCCATGTTGTATATGTTGTTATATGTGGACTGTCTGTTCTGTTTCCTTGCAGATGAAAATGTCATCTCTTCTTTTCATATGTATACATTATTTGTTTTCTTACCTGATGCTAGAAACACTATGCACTTTATCATCGTTGCAGTACCACCTGATATGAACTAGGATATGTATATTTCATTTTCTTATAAGGATTGTGTTAAATTCCATGATTTAATGGGATTGAATATCGGTTCATCACTTCAACAATACCTACTGATAAGGTAAGACCCGGGATTGGGTGTGGATGGAAGCAGTTGTACTTATCATTGTTATCTGATACTTCTAATATTAGTTTCCATTGATTCGAAAGTGCTGGCACATGCTACATTCACTTCATTTTATTAATGACTGATATTTGAAATATTTTTTCAGCAACGTATGGGGAAATACTATGTGGTATTTGTTGGCAGACATCCTGGATTATATTACAAGTGGGAGGATGCACAAGCACAGGTCGATCGCTACAGTGGATGTAGGCACCAATCGTACAAGTCATACAAGGAGGCTGCGAGAGCTTGGCAGGATTTTCAGGTGCGAAAAAGAAACTTATGTTCAGTTGGAATCAAACATTCCAGCCTTATTTTTTTAGAATTAATTTGTATACCATCTCAATCATAATCTTGTTGAATATTGTGTTCTTAAATGTTTGTCAGAGCACATACTAGATTCATGAAAGACCCACCACATGCCAACATTATGATGGGCCCACCAGGAGATTTCATACTAAAGTTTCTCCTCCTCAGGGCTCGGCTCATCAGCAATCGGATTTTGTTGGGACGCAATCTCCACGCACGTCGCATATACACTTGATAGGAGAACACCAAGAAAATGGGATGATGAATGCGCTAATCAAAGTTGTGATTGGGGTGTTGCTGATTTATGTAGCCATTGCCTGGATCGTTTCTGCTATCGTATCTTAAACATATAGTTGAAGGGCTAAACATATAGTGGCAGGGCTATGTCCATATTCGTTGCAAACCTTTCTTCAAGTGAAACTATGTCCGTTGTTTTTATGTAGCCACCTTGCATTTTGTTTCATCCACCATCTGTGTCGGGTTAGCAACAGCTGTAGTATTGTCTGTTAGTTCTAGTGATATTGTTTTTCTTTTTTTGAAATATAGACGCTCCTTTTTTCTTCCTTTTTTTTGGTTGTCAACAAGAATCATGGTACATATCTGTCTCTTTCTATTATTTGCTCTCCACCACCAGCTATGTTTCACATCCAAATCATCTTATGAACATTTTTACATGTTCTTTTATTAAGGGTATTATTATATGTCATAGTGGTCCCACTTCATGTGACGACATCTAAGATATGGTTGGTTACTGATGAACCATAACGATTGTGGCCTGGAGGCATAATTAAAATCTAGACCGTCGTACATGGATTGATACTGATATAACTGATTATACTGATTATATCCAGGATATATAAATCAGGTGTACTGTTAGGGTTTTACTTACTCAATAAATGGTGGGGCCCACATTGACTTTGGACAGTAAATACATCATTTGAGGGCTGGATGTCTATATACAATTTTCCTCTTACGACCCACATTAATTCAGACCTATTTCATGCTTGGGAAGCAGTGCGGCTGATGATCACTCCATTCCCAAACACTGATTTCGGAAACCATGGTCAGAGTGCAAAACGAGTGTACTCTTATCCAAACATTATGAGAGGTTTGCAATTTGCAGACGCATTACCGCTGCAGGGCCACTAATACCTTGATGGGACATTTTTACTTCCCTCTACAATACTATACGCGAATCCAAACACGCCCTTACTTCATAGTCAATTCAATGCATTTCATGGTCATTTACCTTTACTTCACGGTTAATTTCATGCATTTCATGGTCAATTCCCTTTACTTCACGGTCAATTCCCTTTACTTCACGGTCGTTTCAATGCATTTCATGGTCAATTACCTTTACTTCACGATCATTTCAATGCATTTCACGATCAATTTCAATCAGTTCGCGGTCAATTCCATGCATTTCACGGTTAATCCCAGCGATTCCCCTTCACTTCATAGTCAATTTCATGCATTTCACGGTCAATTCCCTTCACTTCACGGTCAATTCCGTGCTTTTTACGGTCAATTCCATGCATTTCACGGTCAATTTCGGCGATTCCCCTTCACTTCGCGATTAATTCAATTCATTTCGCGGTCAATTCCCTTCACTTCACGGTCAATTCCGTGCATTTCACGGTCAATTCCCTTCATTTCACGGTCAATTCCATGCATTTCACGGTCAATTTCGGCGATTCCCCTTCACTTCACAGTCAATTCCATGCATTTCACGGTCAATTCCCTTTACTTCACGGTCAATTCAATGCATTTCACGGTCAATTCCCTTTACTTCACGGTCATTTCAATGCATTTCACGGTCAATTCGCTTCACTTCATGGTCAATTCCATGCATTTCACGGTCAATTCCCTTCACTTCACAGTCAATTCAATGCATTTCACATTCAATTCGCTTCACTTCATGGTCATTTTCATACATTTCACGGTCATTTCGCTTCATTTCACGGTCATTTCATGCATTTCACGGTCAATTCCTTTCATTTCACCGTCAATTCCATGTATTTCACGGTCAATTTCGGTGATTCCCCTTCACTTCACAGTCAATTCCCTTTACTTCACAGTCAATTCAATGCATTTCATGATCATTTCCCTTTACTTCACGGTCAATTCCATGCATTTCGTGGTCAATTCCCTTTACTTCACGGTTGTTTCAATGCATTTCATGGTCAATTCCCTTTACTTCACGATCATTTCAATGCATTTCACAGTCAATTTCAATCAGTTCGCGGTCAATTTCATTCATTTCATTTACTTCGCGATCAATTCCATGCATTTCACGGTCAATCCCGGCGATTCTCCTTCACTTCATGGTCAATTCCCTTTACTTCACTATCATTTCAATGCATTTCATGGTCAATTCGCTTCACTTCATGGTCAATTCCATGCATTTCACGGTCAATTCACTTCACTTCACGGTCAATTCAATGCATTTCACGGTCAATTCGCTTCACTTCACGGTCATTTCCATGCATTTCACAGTTAATTCCCTTCACTTCATGGTCATTTCCATGCATTTAAACCCATGTAGTAAAGGGAATTGACCGTGAAATGACCATGAAGTAAAGGGAATTGACTGTGAAATGCATTGAAATGACCGTGAAGTAAATGGAATTAACTATGAAATGCATTGAAATGACCAAAAAGTAAAGGGAATTGATTGTGAAATGCATTGAAATGACTGTGAAGTAAAGGGAAATGACTGTGAAATGCATTGAATTGACCGTGAAGTAAAGGGAAATGACCGTGAAGTAAAGGGAAATGACCGTGAAATGCATGACATGACCGTGAAGTGAAATGAATTGACTGTGAAATGCATGGAAATGACCATGAAGTGAAGCGAATTGACCGTGAAATGCATTGAATTGACCGTAAAGTGAAGGGAATTGACCATGAAATGCATGGAATTGACTGTGAAGTGAAGCGAATTGACCGTGAAATGCATTGAAATGACCGTGAAGTAAGGGCCTGTTTAGTTTTCCATAATACAGGTAAATTGTTGTAAATCACTGTAAAAAAGTAATTATTACATTCTTTCACCTGTTTGGAAATGAGTGAGTAATTTCACCTGGGAAATTGGTCCAAAAATGTTGACTTAAATTCATGGGCCCCACCATAATGTATATAATATATCTGTGTCGTCCATCTATTTTATTAGAATATTTTGAGGCTTTATCCGAAAAAATTATGAACATCTAATGTTCAATTGGCCCACATGAAAGGAAACAATGGACTTAATTTGTCCACCATTGAAAGTTAATTCTTTTACTGGGCCCACGTTGAGGTTTATTCACCATCCAACCCGTTCATAGGGTCACATGGACATGGATAAGTGAAAAATATAAATATAAGCCTGATCTAAAATTTCTAAGGGCCTCAACAAGTTTTTAATGGTAGGCATTTAATTCTCGTAATTTCGTGTGGTGTGGTCCACTTGACCTTTGGATTTTCCTAATGTTTGGGCTCATGCCTTAAATTCATTTGGCATAATGAATGGGCGATGTAGATAAGCAACACACATTATGGTGGGCCCCATATTTATTTTACAAATTCCTCTATTTGAGTGCTTAAAAAGTAACCGATCAAGTCAACATTGGGAAAGATGAAGGTAGATGAAGGTAATACCTTGGTAAATAATGATTACTCATTTACAACGTAATTACACTTGAGCCAGAAAACCAAACAGGCTCAAAGGGAATTGATCGTGAAATGCATTGAATTGACTGTGAAGTAAAGGGAATTGACCGTGACATGCATGGAATTGACTGTGAAGTGAGGGGGAATCATCGGAATTGACCATGAAATGCATGGAATTGATCGTGAAATGAAGGGAATTGACCATGAAATGCACATAATTGACCATGAAGTGAAGGGAATTGACCGTGAAATTAATTGAATTAACCGTGAAGTGAAGGGGAATCACCGAAATTGACCGTAAAATGCATGGAATTGATCGTGAAATGAAGGGAAATGACTGTAAAATGCACGAAATTGACCGTGAAGTGAGGGGAATTGACAGTGAAATGCATGGAATTGATCGCGAAGTAAATGAAATGAATGAAATTGATTGCGAACTGATTGAAATTGACTGCGAAGTGAATGAAATGGATTTTCGACCATCGACCTGATGGAATCTTGGAAAATAACCAGGTTGGTTGGCTAAAGTAGCTTCTCCTACTCCAAAATCATATAGGGTATGTCAAGTAACTATTTTTGGTTTAGAAGATATTCTTATTAAATGAATAAAGAAAGAAATGAAAAAAAAAGAGAAAAAAATTATATGCTTATATATATATATATATGTATGTATTAGAGAAAAATGTAGGTAGAATAAAGTTTTCAATGTAAAATTATTATTTTTTTAATGCACATACTGCTGCCGCGACAGTCTGTCTATGGCTATGGTTATAACCCGTAGCCGTAGGGGGCCGCCAGATAGGCGTGGTCTTACCAGACAGGCCAGCAACTGGTGGGGGGCAGCTAGTTTGGCAAGCCCACCCCGAACAGTCCCTCTATAGCTACGGTTTATGGTATCTATGGCTACGGTTATAGTCCGTAGCTATAGGTCTCACTGTACCCTTTGAATATCAGGTTTATGAAAAAGCGGGGACATTTTCGACCTAGAAAAAAGCTATCCGTACAAATGGACCCTTATTCCCGTGAGGTAAAAATAAGTGGGCTTTAAGAGGAGAATGAGCCATAAATGGGTCGTACAGTGGTAAAATTTTCTTTCAAAAGGGAGTTATTTGATACTCTTGAAGAGTACAGTTGTCGATACACATGCAATCATAAATTGTATACTCGGAAAATATAATCTCCAGTTAAACCATCCATTTTTCGAGAATCAGTGGAAATAGTCTAATTTTTAAATTCGTATTTATTGAAGCTAAATTATACTTTGATTAATGGACATTTATTCATTAAATTGGGATTGTTGAATATTGTTCACTTCGACTGTCCATTATATATCGACCAATCATCGAGTGAGAAAAATGAATCAGTTTGATTTACTTTTGAAAATACATCTATACTAAGATAGGCATCTGTCGACATTAATCCATCACTATTCCATGTTTGCAATTTCTCAGTGCCTGTGTATTGACTATCACTGTCCACTCGAGAATCAAAGTTTCACCCTTTTAAAAAGAGAAAATGACCACTGTAGACAAAACCTTTTACCCAGCGGTTTTTATGACGGAATACAAACTTAAGTTACCAACTTAGACTAGCACGTGCAGACAGCGACGTTGAGGACGAAACTACCCCTCCTTTCACGGAAACGGATTGGGTACTCCCCCTGCCACCAGCCAATGGCGGATGGTCTGTGGCCTGTGGGCCCCACCATGATGTATACTATTCATCCATGCCGTCCATATATTTTTCCATATCATTTTATGGTATGCGACCAAAAATTAGTATATCCAAATCTCAAGTGTACCACATTACAGGAAACAGTGTTGAATGAGCGTCGACCATTAAAAACTTTTTGAGGGCCCACTGTGATGTTTGTGAGAAATCCTCCCCATCTAAGTTCATTCATAGGGACACAAAGACCTGGATGAAGAAAATTTTTTTTTATAATGATCCAAAACTTCTATAACCCTTCAAATGGTTTCAATGGTAGACGTTCAATCCCCCATTGCCTTTTATAGTGTGGTCTACTTGATAGTTATATCTATCTTATTTTTCGTCTCAAGCCTGAATATGAGCTCGCCAAATAGATGGACGATTTGGATATAACACAGACCTTATGATGGGACCCACAAAAGCTAGTAGGGATTACAACAGCAAAAAATAAAAATAAAAAAAATAAAAAAACTGGGAAGCTATTGCTACGGTTTTCTATTGCTACAGTTTTCTATAGCTACAGATTATAACCGTAGCCATAGCGATAGCTCGGCGATCAATCACACCTCCTGCGATTCCACCGCAAGTCGCTGCCCCGATTGACGATCAATCGCGGATCCCGCGATTCCACCCCCGATCTTTGGCTACGGATTATAACCATAGCTATAACCGTATCCGTATGCATTTTTATTTTTATTTTTTTACATGGAGAATTTTATTCTACCTACATTTTTCTCTAACACATATTTATAGAAATGTGTATATATAAGCATATAAAAAAAAAGTTATCTCTTTTTTTCATTTATTTCTTTATTCATATGACAAGAATATCTTCTAAACCAAAATTAGTTACTTGACATACCATATATGAAAAGGATACCATTTTCCTGATGGGTATGATCTTATAGTATTTGCAGATTCTTAGTGAAGTATATTGCATTCTTGTCTTTCCAAACCATATTATTCCCACTGCATAATTCAACCCAACTATTCAAGCTCTTGCAGCATTTACGCTTTCATTCACTACGCACGAAGAAAATGCATTTTTGGTGGATTGAGATGGGCCAGATAATCCTGAGCTGCTTCTCTGTGTATCCTTAATATATATATATATATATATATATATATATATATATATATATATATAACAGACAAAGAGCAAGGACACTCTTGTTGCTTCAAATGCTGAAAGTTATTATCTTCTTGTTTTGTCAAGTCAGAATCTCTGATGTTGGGACTACACATAAAATAGAGGTGCCAAAATTACATTATTTAAAAGAAAAGAAAAAACAAACACCAGTAAACTCAAAGAATGTTGAACAAATCCCACAAAGACAAAAAGCTGTACTTTGCATCTGCATTAGGTAGTTTGGTACCTTCAAAAAGGTGAAATTTCTCATATAACAATCAATTCTTAGCCATTCATTGTTAGATTTCTTGTTTTTTTTTTCGTAATTAGTAGAAGTTTCTCCATTTGTTCCTGTGAAATTTTTATACTTTGGAATGATCTAGATATAAAGTTATCTTTTGCAGTGCTGATCTGCCTGCTTGGATATGGCATTTAACATTCTCCATTTTGCAGGCCGTTTGTTGAGTATAAAGGCACAATCCCACCAAATGAATTGCAAAATAAACAAAAGGAGCTGGAAATTGCAGCGAATGCATTAATTTCTAATGGAGGGAAAGTATGTATCAAATCATGTGGTAGATCTGCGATTTTATCTGATGTCGTCGTGGGCTTTGCATGTTCTCTTCATTTTTTAGTTAGGACAAAAGTAAGAACCTCTGATTATTCTCAACCAATTTTCAGGTGTCAGCTGCTGTTTTACCATATGAAGAAGCTTATGAAATGTGTGGAGGATCCCTTCCTACTTACATATCCAAGGTCAGAATTGAGGAACCTGCTTCAAGACTTAATTTTCAGTTTTTAAGGATTAAAAAAATAAATTAATGAACCCTGCTAAGGGACTGTCTGAGTTCTTGAGGGCTGTGTTGGGCGGGCTCAACCCGACCAACTTGTGATCGACCCGACATTGGGTTGGGCTTGGGCAGGGTGTATCGAGTTTGGTCTTGGGGTTGGGCCATACAAACACCAACCTGATAAAACTTGGGTTGGGCTCGGGTTGAGGTCTCAGGTTGCCTGACCCAACATGAACCCGATTAATATACAAGTTCCTTATAAATTAATTATAATTGAGTGCAGATCATTTGTGTTGAAGGCAAAAGATATTCCAATGCCTCCCCTCAAGCTAACAAGATATGCCGAATTTTCCTCTCCCAAATAAATTGCTTGATACAAAATACAACTTGTAATGGAGTAGTTGTCCTATACTTTAGCTTGTTTGTTTAGAAAAAAATGCATGGAAATGATCGTGAAGTGAAGGGAATTGACCGTGAAATGAAACTGAATCTTCGGAGTTGAACGTGAAATGCATAGAAATGACCGTGAAGTGAAGGGAATTGACCGTGAAATGCATGGAAATGACCGTAAATCAACACGGAATCACCGGGATTAACCGTGAAGTGGAGCGAATTGACCGTGAAATGCTTTTATTGGTCCACATTATTTTCGGTGACTCATCTCACATGTAGACTCCTACATGTCAATATCACATCTGGGGACAATATATACATTGACTTCCCATTCCAGAGTGAAATGAGAAACAGAATCACCGGGATTGATCGTGAAATACATAGAAATGACCTTGAAAATCTTTGAACTAGGGGTTATTTTAAAAATCCAAACATGATGGGACCTTGAAAATCTTGAAATTTTGAATAAGAAACAAAAAATTGGAACATGATGGGACTCACGACAAGAACATATCATTATGAGCTATTATGCTAAGCTCATAATGAGCTGGCCAAACTGAAAATTGAGCGGACAAACATGGAAATGAGCAGAAAAAACTAGAATTTCAGAGGGCTAAATTGAAAATTGAGTGGGACAAACTGGAAATTGAGCGGGCCAAACTGAAAATTGAGCGGGACAAACTGGAAATTGAGTAGGCCAAGCTGGAAATTGAGCGGGACAAACTTGAAATTGAACAGGCCAAACTGGAAATTGAGTGGGCAAACATGGAAATGAGCGGGACAAACTAGAATTTCAGCGGGCCAAATTGAAAATTGAGTGGAACAAACTGGAAATTGAGAGGGCTAAACTGAAAATTGAGCGAGCAAACATGGAAATGAGCGGGACAAACTAGAATTTAAGCAGGCCAAATTGGAAATTGAGCGGGCAAACATGGAAATGAGCGTGACAAACTAGAATTTCAGCGAGCCAAATTAAAAATTGAGCGGAACAAACTGAAAATTGGAGAGGGCCAAACTGAAAATTGAGCGGGCAAACATGGAAATGAGCGGGACAAACTAGAATTTCAACGGGCCAAATTAGAAATTGAGCGGGACAAACTGGAAATTGAGCGGGCCAAACTGGAAATTGAGCAGGCCAAACTGGAAATTGAGCGGGATAAACTGGAAATTGAGCAGGCCAAACTGGAAATTGAGCGAGCCAAACTGAAAATTGAGCGGGACAAACTAGAATTTCAGCGAGCCAAATGGGAAATTGAGCGGAACAAACTGGAAATTAGAGAGGGCCAAACTGAAAATTGAGCGGGCAAATATGGAAATAAGCCGAACAAACTAGAATTTCAGCGGGCCAAATTGGAAATTGAGTAGAACAAACTGGAAAATGGAGAGGGGCAAACTGAAAATTGAGCAGGCAAACATGGAAATGAGCAGGACAAACTAGAATTTCAGTGGGCCAAATTAGAAATTGAGTGGGACAAATTGGAAATTGAACGAGCCAAACTGGAAATTGAGCGAGACAAACTGGAAATTGAGCAGGCCAAATTGGAAATTGAGTGGGATAAACTGGAAATTGAGTGGGCAAAACTGAAAATTGAGCAGGCAAACATAGAAATAAGCGGGATGAACTAGAAATTAAGTGGGCCAAAATGGAAATTAAGCGGGATAAACTAAAAATTAAGTGGGCCGAACTGGAAATTGAGCGGGCCACACTGGAAATTGAGCCGGATAAACTGGAAATTGAGCGGATCTCGCTCAATTCTTCGGTTCCCTCGCTCAACTCCCAAGTTCCCTCGCTAAATTTCTAAGTTCCCTCGCTGAATTCCTAGGTTTCCTCGCTCATTTTCTAGGTTCCCTCGTTCAATTCCTCGGTTCCCTTGCTCAATTTATAGGTTGCCTCGCTCAATTACTACGTTCCCTCGCTCTATTCCGAGGTTTCCTCGCTGAATTTTTAGGTTTCTCTCACTGAATTTTTAGGCATGATAATTTGAGATATAAATGGCCTGTACAGCAGCTACTTTCTTTGGTAGAAACTGCACCTATATAAGAAAAAAGAAAAGTGTAACAAAAAAAGGATGAATCGGTGGATATGGGAAGCATACTAGAACAATCACATTACTGCGCTTCTTATTACTCATTGACTACAACTCAGCACTGTAAACTAGTTGCTGTTAGTACCTCACTGGTTTCAAATGGCTGATTTGAATTTAGAAGTATACCCAGGGCAATTTGACAATGAGCAAGTTGCAACTTCCACAATCACAACAAAGCAGGAATTCTGGTCAGGTTAGGTGAGGTTGGTACAATGGCTTCACTTTGGGCTATTTGGGGGGAAAGGAACAATTGTTGCTTTTGTAACCTCCATAGTTCAGTTAGTATAGTTGTAAGGAGAATCAAGATTGATTTAACAGGTTGGACTTCCAGCTCTAAGTCGATCGACGCTTGTAAAGTTTTTGCTTTATTAAAATTAAAATTCTTTGTGCCTTCCTCACGTAGGCCATTTATAAAAACATGAATCCTTCTCAGTACGACACTAATTACATGTTGAATGGCTAAAAGTCCCTCTCTGAAAACTTCCAAGAAAAAGCACCAAACCAATACCAACTTCCAGCAATTCAACTAACAACTTTCTTACACTTCTAGGAAAGTTCCAGTTTAGTACTTAACCACTAACAACTTCCAGTTCCATTCTCAAACCCAAGACTCATTGCTGACCAATTATAGACCATAATCTATCCCCCAAATCTTCTAAAAGACACCAACATGCAGGTTTCAACCACATTCTTCCAGTCGTTCCAATTCACACCGATGATTGAGCAAGATAAACAATTACCACATACAATCCCCATGGTCAACATTAAATCACCAACAACTTCAAATCCCATTCCTTAAATCCAAAACTCACTCCCAAACAAATTAAACAACGAATGTTAAAATCCCATCTCTCAGAAATTTTTTAAAAAAAAAACGTCCAAGAAAATGCTGATTTCCAATTTCTAAAAGAAATCATTCAAAAACAAAATAACTACCAACTCAAAAGTCTCAAACAATTCTCGCATTCAATATTAAACTACAAAACAACATTGATTCCGTTTTTGTTTAATCCGATACTCTCACCACCACACAAATGACACAACAATGCCAACAAGAACCATCTCCCAAAACTTACAAACAGTTACAAGTTCAAATCTTTGAAAGTACAATGGCCTCAAAAACCCCTATGACCACTACTAGCAACAACTTTTCCACTCCCAAATTCAATACTCTCACAACCAAAACAATTACAAACCAACCACCCAAAGATTTGAATGTGGGGTTCGGGGTCGACCGGGTAGGCTGGACAGGGGTTCGGGGTCGACCGGGTTGGTTGGACAGCGGTTCGGGGTCGATCGGGTGGAAATGGCATTCACACCTCAACTATAATGTGTTTTCTTTTATGTTTGTATTTTTTTGGCTTCGGCCTTTCTTTCAATACAACATTCCACAAAATTATCCTTTTCATCTCATGCCTACGACAAGTATCATTTACAGGTTACAGACAAACAAGCATTTATGCAATCCAAGTTGCTCAATCTAGATGCTGGTATTTGGAATTACAAAACTATTGTCATAGTGTACTTGAAAACAAATTTGCAGATATTTGTTCCTCCTAGTAATTTTATTCCACTCTATAAACCACACTACCTCTTCCAGTGGTTCTAGGTCCCTACTCATGGCTTAGTGGTAGACTCACAGGAGTTTCAACACTAAGGTCATGGGTTCGAGTACCCATTGTGGTGTAGGAGATTGCACCGATCAAAGGATGTCTGGTCGACAGTGATGAGGAGGAGATGACCAAGCAAGAACTCGGTATTTTCACCTAACAACCAAATGGTAATTTTCTCAGTCTGCTTTTGGGTACCCATGTGACTTGAATTGCAAATGCTCTGTCTAAATCATGAGGAAATGGAAAAAGTTAGTAATGTTTGCTAGTATTCATGAGAAAGTAGTCTGCTGGCAATTCAGTTATATGCCTTTCAAAATTCGGTTATATGCCTTTCAAAATTCAGTTATTTGCATTTCATATGTTGCTTGCTAAAGTTATATTATCTTTGCTGAAATCTCCCAGGCTGGAAGATCCTAGCATTTTTTTGCTGTCATAGCCTGAAAATATCTTTGGAGGCTTCCTATCTCTTCATGACACCCAACAATGGAATAATGATATTAAGTAAACATGGCAATTAGAAAACACTGGTTTGATGAGAGTAATTCAGCCTCTAGACAAATTGAATGTTTTTTTTAAAAGACAAATTCATTACCAAAATGTTCCTAGATCTTTATTTTTATTGAACAATCGCTGCCCCTTTCTTGATGTATTTCGATTATTATGAATAAACGTGCCATTAAATGAAGGGGAAGTTTTTCCAAAGAATTGGACTGAAGTTGGTGGTGAGATCTTGTTAATTTGTATTATCATTATGTAGGGAGAAGTTTGCTTCAGTGCCTAATGGTTCAGTGGTGGTGGCTTTGCTGTGGCTGCAAGTGTCGGTGGTGGAGCTGCTGAGGCCAAGAAAGAAGAGAAAGTGGAGGAGATGGAGAGATGCTCCATTGCTTTCAGAGTAATGTAAGTTATAGTGCACGTAGTTGCTTTGGGATACCTAGTCCAATCCATTGATGTAGACTGTTCATCTTTAACCCCTACATATGATTCCAACGGATCACTCTTATTAGGCATTCATGACCATGCCATCCATCTTTAACAAATGCCAACTAAAGATGCCACTTTTGACTCCTGGGACAGTTTCCCCTTTTGTAAGTAATATGTTGATTTCTCTATTTCTCCTGTGATTATGTGAATAGAGCTAGTGTTACCAAACGGAAATAGTGTTGTGGCTCTATGGTAAAGTATTATCTCTACTCCATGAAACTAGAAAGTAGCTGGCTGATCTGTTTTGCAACTTAAGAAAATGGTAAGATGCTCTTTAGCTTTTGCTGGTTAGTGATGATCTATTCGTTTCAAACAAGCAAATTAATGCATACCTCCTACTGTTGTAAATTTCCACAGGTTAAAGAGCTTTAGAAGGCAACAAGAACCATACAAACCCTCTATTCTGAGGCCAAGGTTAGCTCTGTCAATCAAATTTTGCTCCCTTGATTAAAATTTATGGAAAATGAGCACGCCAAACTGGAAATTGAGCGGGCCAAACTGGAAATTGAATGGGATAAACTGGAAATTGAGCGGGACAAACTGGAAATTGAGCAGGCAAACATGAAAATGAGCGGGACAAACTAGAATTTCAGCGGGCCAAACTGAAAATTAAGCGGGCAAACATGAAAATGAGCGAGACAAACTAAAAATTGAGCGAGACAAACTGGAAAATGAGCCGGCCAAACTGAAAATTGAGCGGGACAAACTAGAAATTGAGCTGGCCAAACTGAAAATTGAGCGGGACAAACTGGAAAATGAGCGGGCCAAACTGAAAAATGAGCAGGCCAAATGGGAAATTGAGCGGGACAAATTGAAAATTGAGCGGGCAAACATGGAAATGAGCGGGACAAACTAGAATTTCTGCAGGCCAAACTGAAAATTGAGTGGACAAACATGGAAATGAGCGGGACAAACTGGAAATTAAGTGGGCCAAACTGGAAATTGAGCGGGACAAATTGAAAATTGCCACCTCCAGAGCCATGAATAGACTTGAACAAGAAGAGAAGGGCTAGCTTTGCCAACTTCAACTGCTCTTGGGATTAGTTAATAAACTCTGAAAGATTGAAAATCCATTGTCCTTACACAAATGTGCAAGTCCTGAAACATGACAAATATCAAACTGGTCATAGCATTTTTTTAGGTACGTTAGAACGATGCTTTGACATAATGAATACCCTGGGAAATAAGCCACTTTCAAAATACCCACTAATATAACTTCTCCAATTTTACCAATTATAAATGGTAAGTCTTTAGAATTTTAAGAAACAAAACTATGTGAGATTACTTCAGGATCATTTGAATTGGGGGCATCTAGATGCATTGGATATTTCAATTACCAGGCATTGCAATGCCTGGATGGTGTAACTACTGGCAATTGAACATAAAACAATGAAAAGCTGAAAAGCTGTAAACATAACAAAAAATAATGGCTCTTCGATAAAAACACGTAAAACTTGTAGTAGAAGACATAGAACACTGTGAGGATGTTCAATGCACAATGAAGCCAAAATGTGAACTATTTAGACCACCTAAGGTGGATCCCACATTTATAGGGCCAGGGTATATCCAAGATTCTTCATCAGTTATAGGGGATGCGCCCAATATAAGTTTCTAACAACCCAGGGTATATCTACCAGATTACTCAATTTTTATGAAAATGTTCATAAAGCAAACATCCTAGCTTATCCTCTTGGGGCTGCATGCCTCCAGAATGCCAAAAATATTTCTTGATTGCTGAGAAACCAGTTCTGAATGGTCTCTCAGTTTGGTGCTGGATGTCTTGGAGGGACCAAACATCCAACCTTTTCTGATTCAAATCCTTTCAGATGGAAAATCAGAATAATATTGGGATACTCCATTATGAACCAACCCTATTGGTTCATCGATAAATCCGTGATCACTTCTTTGTTAATTGTGCAGTAAATTGGTTGTAGCATCACCCGTGGAGGATTATTTTATATACATTGACGATCTCCCATGTCCTAATAAGACTCCTCAGTTCATTTGCCAGTGTTGTTTCCGACCTTTTCTTAGGATTATACATCATATGTTATAGGAAGAATTTCAATCCTTCTATGAATAAATTTCATCCTTGTTGGGAGTATTTGAAATTTTATTAGGGTGAGAAGTTGGGGTTCTCCATCTTCGAATTGGTTGTGTGAATAATAGTACAATACCTTGTTTGCTTTTAGTGCTCGTATGTAACGGTTATGGGTTATCTACAAATGTGATGTGAAGAGTTGATCCAAATTACTTGTCTTCCTTTTTTAGCAACCAGCCAAGGAAAATGTACTTAGCTAAATAAGACTTTAATTTCACTACTAAACTATGGAGGTGTCCCAAAAGAATATTTTATGGATCTTCTGAGGAATGCTTTGAATGATGCTCAATTTCCAGTTTGTCCCGCTCAATTTTCCAATTTTCAGTTTGACCCGCTCAATTTCCAGTTTGTCCTGCTCAATTTCCAGTTTGGCCCGCTCAATTTCCAGTTTGGCCCGCTCAATTTCCAATTTGTCCCGCTCAAATTCTAGTTAGACCCGCTCAATTTCCAGTTTGGCCCGCTCAATTTCCAGTTTGGCCCGCTGAAATTCTAGTTTGGCCCGCTCAATTTCTACTTTTCGAAATTCCTCCATGCTACAAGTTCTCCAGATGCAAATAACTGAAAAATCATGAAAACATGTCCCTCATAATGTTGTTCTGTTTTCTCTGCCGCCCCACCCAACACTTACACGTCTGCCATAGAAGCCCTACCAACCGTGAATTTAGGAGTGCACTCAAGAACACCCAAAATAACCTTTTGATTCTGTGTATGGTATATACGATGATCAATGTTCAATATTTTGATTGTGTTGCGGTTTTTTAGGTCGTATTGTTCGAAGGTTGGATGCTTGGTTTCAAACCTCTACCAAATGAAGTCGTCAAAGCAGTTGACCCATAGGTTAGCCCTTGAAAAAGGGATCCAGCGCTCACATCTGTTTAATATTGCATGTGCTGGTCCATAAATACTTTTGTGTTGTGCTGGTCCATGAATACTAAAATGAAGAAAAGGAAGGCTGTAAATTAGTGGAAATGTACTACACCAACCGAAAGAACTCATCCTAAAGAGGTGGTTTGATTTTGTTCTCTGATAATCCAAGCAAGACTAAGAATGGTTATAATTTTTACTATTGATTAGTTTTTGGTTTTTGTAGTTATTAAAAGACTAAAAATTTGTAGTTTTCTCAGTCTTCCATCAGACTCTTCTTGGAAATTTGTAAAAAGTTAGCTTTTATGATAAATACTAGCAATTAATGCTATTTAGAAGATTATTTCCATGCATTTCACGGTCATTTCCCTTCACTTCACGGTCATTTTCATGTATTTCATGGTCAATCCCGACGATTCCATTTCATTTCACGGTCATTTCCATGCATTTCACGGTCATTTCCCTTCATTTCACGATCATTTCCATACATTTCATGGTCATTTTCATGCATTTTACGGTCATTTCCCTTCATTTCACTGTTATTTCCCTTCATTTCACGGTCATTTCCATGCATTTCCTAGCAATTCCCGAGACCTCAACCCAAGCCCAACCCAAGTTTTATCGAGTTGTTGTTTGTATGGCCCAACCCCAAGACCAAACCCGATACATCCTGACCAAGCCCAACCCAATGTCGGGTTGGTCACAGGTTGGTCGGGTTGAGCCCGCCCAACTTTCAGCCCTAAAATTATATATGGTACGTCAAGTAACTAATTTTGGTTTAGAAAATATTCTTGTTATATGAATAAAGAAAGAAATGAAAAAAAGAGAAATTTTTTTTTATATGCTTATATTTACATATTTATATAAATATGTGTTAGAAAAAAATGTAGGTAGAATAAAATTCTCCACGTAAAAAATAAAAATAATAAAAATAATAAAAAAGAAAAAAGAAAGTGCACAGGGATACGGTTATAGCTACGGTTATAATCCGTAGCCATAGATCGGGGGTGGAATCGCAAGATCTGCGATTAATCGCCAATAGGGACAGCGACTTGCGGTGGAATCGCGGGATTTAGGATTGATCGCCAAGCTTCTGCTATGGCTACGGATTATAACCGTAGCTATATCCATATCCCTGTGCATATGCCATTACCATTCTACTTGAACGTCTACCGATGAAACCCTTTTAGGGGCCACACAAGTTTTGGATCATTATGAAATTTGTTTTTCCTCTTCATCCAGGTCTTTGTGACCTTATGAATAGATTGGATGGAAAATAAATGTTATGGTGGGCCCTACAAAAGTTTCAACGATGAAAATCAATTTTCCGCTGCTCTGTGGTGTGGCCCAGTTGATCTTTGGATATGATTTTCTTTTTTTTGATAATGCTCCGAAATGATCTAGAAATATGGATGAACGTTGTGGATATAATAAATACATAGCTGTGGGGCCATGTAACTTTGATCTCTTTTAAGCCGCTCGTACAACTCTCAGTTGGAGGAGCGTCAGCGCTCGTCTTCGCAGTGAAAGTGAAAAGGAGGGGTAGTTTCGTCCTCAACGTCGCTGTCCGCACGTGCTAGTCTAAGTTGGTAACTTAAGTTTGTATTCCTTCATAAAAACCGCTGGGTAAAAGGTTTTGTCTACAGTGGTCATTTTCTCAATAATTGCCTCTCCCAACCTAAAAATGAGAAAATGACCAGTGCTCATAACTGGATTGTATTAGACATTGGAAGCACAGAAGGTAGTTGGGGAGAAAGTAGCTGGGGAACATGTCCTAAGGAACAGTGCCATGTTCTGTGAAGTCAATGGTTGTGAGATATGTAGGATTCGATGGAGATAAATATGATCGAAGCTGAAGCTCTTTGTTTTGGCCTCATAATTTATTCAAACATATGAGTCTTGGTCAGCCATTATGAATTGAAGCCTTCTTCAATGGTATTGCTGGATCACTTGGGTCTCCGTATTGAAACCTCCACGAGGCAGAATCCTTGATAAGATCCATGATTCACATTCCTGCTTTGAGAACTTTGATATCCCCTACATTTCATAGAGAAGGTCCATGAAGACAGTAGATACCATCTATTTCTGCCATTGTAATAGGTTGTTTATTCCCATGTTACTGCCTGCATAATCTCTTGTGGAGGCAATGATCCTCTCCTCTGCAGTTGATGGTAAAAAAATTTGACAATTGTCATATTCCAGGTGTATTATGAGCATATATCTAACTACCTTTGATGCAAATGTAACTAGTGGTGCTTGGTAAGGCTAGAGGAAATGTTTTAAGAAGGGAGGAAAGTCTGTTTGCAAATTACCAATACAGTAGGCGAGTAAAGAGATGCATTCCACCAGTCTCAAGGGGGATGATGGTCTTGGTCTCTAACAAAGTAACAGCACAGGGTTTATTGGGGAATAGGGGTTTGGAATGAAAGACCTTATAAGCAAATTTTACTCAACTAAGTAATTGCAACAAGTCAAAGATAGTTTCAAATTGTATTCAGTTTAGGATAGTAGTTGCTAGAAGTCAAAGTTAGTTTCTAATTTTAGTAAGAGTCTTTATTAGTTTCTATTTCTGTTTTATTAGGATTGTAAGTTTGAAAGTGAAGAGGAGAGTTCTGTATGTAGTGTAATTGAAGAAGAAGAAAAAAAGCCATTTTATTAGCACAAGGTAGAGGGGAATCCTCGGACATTTCTTTTTCTTTTTTCCTGTGGGTTGTCAGTATGCATTTTCTTTTTTGGTCTTGCCATCTGGCTAATTTTTTCTTTTTGCACTTCTCCTTGATTTTCTATCATTCCTAGTGGCACCTTAAGTTCTTCAAGACTAAACCAGGAAATACTGTAGAAAAATTCCAGCAGCATAGTCGAATCGACATCTAAGGATTCAGGTGGCTGATTTGCTACCAGTTTCTGCATAATCTGAGGGTCCGTCTATCTATTCTGCAGGAGCCGTTTGCCATAATTTTAAGACAAAATGCTAGTTTCTATTGATACTATTTCATTGCCGGTTCACAACAGAATTTGAACAATGTTTTTTTTTTTTTACAAGCTGCTAGCAAAAATTCCAGCGAAACCTGTATTTGCATCATAAATGGATGATTTTCGAGCTTTTTATTGCAATAGAAATCATCCTACCCACCTGTTCAAAAAATTGCTATAATCCTGTCTGCAACATGGTTAGGTATAATTCCAATCGCTATGCACTTGCTTGCCAGGTTGACACATATCAGAACTTTAGTTGATGTGAGTTATGGGAGCTTTCAAGTATGAGGTGGTGATTGGGCATATGGAAGGCTATTGTGATGATCAATCAATAGAGTAAATGGATGGTGATGAATGAGATGAATGATTTGTGCAGGTTGTGACCAATGATTCGTGTAGGTTTGTTTCAAATATTGTGATCCTCTTTGCATTCTTCCGGTTCAAAGGATCTGATTCTTAGAGGGTCTTCATTGCACAAAGTATGTGACTAATAAAAAAAAATCCACGTAAAGAGGGTGAAAGTAGTGAGGGAAAGGTTAAGGCAAAGAGGATTGATTCCATGTTTTTTTTTTTTTTTTTTAAAAAAAAAGAAGGAATACAGATATAGCTACGGTTATAATCCGTAGCCATAGATCGGCGGTGGAATCGCGGGATCTACGATTGATCCCCGAATGGGATAGCGAGTTGGGGTGGAATCTCAGGATTCGCGATTGATCGCCGAATCTATGGCTACGGATTATAACCGTAGTTATAGTCGTATCTCTGTTTTGACATGTAAAATTTTATTCTACCTACATTTTTCTCTAACACATATTTTATATAAATATGTATATATATATAAGCATATTAAAAAAATTTCACGGTTATACTTTATCTCATTTCTTTCTTTATTCATATAGCAAGAATACATTCTAAACCAAAATTAGTGAAGGGAAATGACCGTGAAATGATGGTGAAGTGAAGGGAATTGACCATGAAATGCATGGAAATGACCGTGAAGTGAAGGGAAATGACCGTGAAGTGCATGGAAATGACCGTGAATCAACACGGAATTGCCGGGATTGACAGTGAAATGTATGGAAATGATCGTGAATCAACACGGAATTGCCAGGAATGACCGTGAAGTGAAGCGAATTTAGCGGGAATTGAGCGGGCCAAATTGGAAATTAAGCAGGACAAACTAGAAAATGAGCGGGCCAAACTAGAAATTGAGCAAGCCAAACTGGAAATTAAGCAGGCCAAACTGGCCTAACTGGAAAATGAGCGGGCCAAACTAGAAATTGAGCGAGCATTTCCCTTCATTTCACGATCATTTCCATCACGGCCAAACTAGAAAATGAGCGGGACAAACTGGAAAATGAGCGGGACAAACTGAAAAATGAGCGGGCCAAACTAGAAATTGAGCGAGCCAAACTGAAAATTAAGCGGGCCAAACTGGCCTAACTGGAAAATGAGCGGGACAAACTAGAAAATGAGCGGGCCAAACTGGAAATTGAGCGGGACAAACTGGAAATTGAGCGGGCTAAACTAGGAAATGAGCGGGCCAAATTAGAAATTGAGCGGGCCAATCTGGAAATTAAGTTGCTATAAGGTATGTGCTGATATTTTTATCATGTTTCGAGGGAAGCTAGTGTGCAGATCAAATGACCAACTGGAAACATTGTAAAGTATAGGACCAAATTTCATCGTTAGCAAACTAAAGTATAGGACCACACTAGCTTCCTTCGAAACATTGTAAAAATATCAGCACATACCTTATGCCAACTTTTTTAGCTTTGCTAACAACGAAATTTGATTTGCATTTTCTACATCTCTTTCCACTATAACCAGCCTAAAAAATAAATGAGACTCACCTGCCTTGTTGGAGTCTCACCGGTCTGAAACACCATATTGTTTCTCCCTAGTCACTTCTCATAACACCAACTAAATTTTTTTGTCCGTGTTGTCGCTGTTCAAGCTCTTTCCATACAGATGCCAAAGTGACACAAAACCCATTTTCACTAATTTCAACCAACTGATAAAAAAAATTCTTGATCATGTCTCTCACATACTTCTAATGATACTCTATTTTCAAAGTATTTCTTATTCCTTTCCTTCTAGATCCACCAGATTATGTCAAATGAAAGCGTCCTCAAAATTCGCCCTACTTGATTAAACAACAATTTCATCCTCCCACCTACGACCAAGGCCACTTTTTTGGAGAACCCAACAAATTAAAAAGCATTTGAAGAAGTTCCATATCCCTAGGCATTCTACAAACAAGATATAGGTGATAGAATGATTTTTCTATTTCTCTACACAAGTGGCACATTTCTTGCTTGCTGAGGTCATATCATCTCTGCTGAAATCATTCAGACTCTGGAAGATCCTAGCCTTTTTTAGCTGTTGTGGCCTGAAAATATCTCTGGAGGCTTCTTGCCTCTTCATAGCACCCAACAATGTAATAATGACATTAAGTAAACATGGCAATTAGAAAACACTGGTTTGATGAGAGTAATTCAGCCTCCAGATAAATTGAATGTTTTTTTAAAAGACAAATTCATTACCAAAAGGTCTTTGCATTCAAATACGCACATTCATTTAATGCCTGCTGGTCACATGTAGGACTGTCAATGAGCCAGGGCCAGACCAAGCGAAAACAAATTTTTAGTCTGGAAATTTATTTCATAGCATGTTTGGATGAATGTCCTTTCGGAAAATTTGTTTGTGGGAACGCTGTTTGGAGCATTAATTCAGTTTACATAAGAGGAATTCTATGTTTTCCTTGCATTTAGTTTTCATCCTTTTTCAATTGACTGATTCTTTGTTTTTATGTTGTAGAGTCTTCTAGCGGTGGTTCGCCCTTGAAAAATTATAGAAGACACACGATAGAAGTTATCGGTATAGTTGTCGGATGTGCAAGTGGACTACTGATACTTGCATCCATTTTCAATCTAGGGTGGATGAGGGATGCACCTGGCCATATGCGAGTGCACACAGACTCACCAAGATTTGTATTTTCATCAGTATTGTAATTGTAATTGTAATTGATTAAATGAAGGATTGTAATTGATTCATTATTAAACGAATGATTATAATTGTAAGTTTTAGTCTGAATGAAGGATTGTAATTGATTCATTATTGAATGAATGATTGTCATTGAATGTATATAATTATGCAGGTGGTAATTAAATGAATGAATGATTATAATGTTTTTAAATGTAGGAAATTGCATGCTAGTCACATGTGGGATTAACTTTTTATAAATATGTGTTAAGAGAAAATATAGGTAGAATAAAATTCTCCATCTAAAAGAAACGAAAAATAAATAAATCAGGGTATGGTTATAGCTACGGTTATAAACCGTAGCCATATCGGCGAACCTCAGAGCGAGTTGGGGTGGAATCGCCGAATCCGCGATTGATCTCCGATCGTCACAGCGACTTGCGGTGGAATCCTAAGATCCACGATTAATCTATTTTTTTGACATGGAGAATTTTATTCGTATCCATTTTTTTGACATGGAGAATTTTATTCCACCTACACATAGTTATAATCAATATGTATATATAAGCATATAAACAAAATTTTATCTCTTTTTTCTCCATTTCTTTCTTTAACCATATAACAAGAATATCTTCTAAACCAAAATTAGTTACTTGATGTATCATATAGGATTTTATGGCTGAAAGTTGGGCGGGACAAACTAGAAATTGAGCGGGCCAAACTGAAATTTGAGCGGGACAAACTAGAAAATGAGTGGGCAAAGCTGGAAATTGAGCGGGACAACTGAAAATTGAGCGGGACAAGCTGAAAATTGAACGAGGCCAAACTAGAAATTGAGTGGGACAAGCTGGAAATTGAGTGGGCAAACATATAAATGAGCGAGACAAATTGGAAATTGAACGGGCCAAAATTGAGTCGGCCAAATTGGAAATTGAGCGAGCCAAACTAGAAATTGAGCGGACCAACTCGAAATTGAGCGGGCCTAACTAGAATTTGAGCAGATAAATTGGAAAATGAGCGGGCCAAACAGAAATTGAGCGGGACAAACGGAAATTGCGGGCCATCCACCTCCAGAGCCATGACCAGCCCTGAACAATGCATGGAAATTACCATGAAAAGATACGAAATCGCCGTAATTGACCGTGAAATGCATGGTAATGACTGTGAAGTAAAGACATCATTCACAACAATATACAGCTCCTACAAAATTAACATCAAACCTAAGACAACTCGGATTGAAAGGCCAACTCGAGGCGAGTAAAGTTGAGTTCAAGCCGAGTTCGACCATGGTGTATTGCAACTCGACTCGACTCGAACTCGACTTGACTCAGCATGGACGAGTCAAGATGAAGGCTAAAAACAAAGATCAGCTTGATCCAATACTTTTATGGCCACCAAAAGGTTGTTAATGGTCGATGTTCATTAAACATTGTTTCCTATAATGTGGTCCAATTGAGATCAGGATATACCTCATTTTTTAATATAATATCATAAAATGATATATAAAAAAAGACAGACAACATAGTTGAAACACATACATCATGATGGGGCCCACAGAGCATTGAACACCAGCCATTAGCTGGTGGCAGGGGGAGTAGTCAATCCGTTTCATGTAGTATATCAATGCTGTTGATCTGTTTTTCTATCTAATTAAGGGGTTGAGCCCCAAATTGAAGCATATCAAAATATCAAGTGGATCATACCACAGGAAACAGTGGGCATAATGATTTTCTAGTTTGCCCCGCTAATTTCATGTTTCCCCTGCTCAATTTCCAATTTGTCCCACTCATTTTCTAGTTTAGCCAGTTTGGCCCGCTTAATTTCTAGTTTGGCCCGCTCAATTTCTAGTTTGGCTCGCTCAATTTCGTTTGGCTCGCTCATTTCCTAGTTTGGCCCGCTCAATTTTCGGTGGTCTGCTCAATTTCCAATTTGGCCCGCTCATTTTCTATTTCCTGCTCAATTTTCGATTTGTCTCGCTCAATTTCTGATTTTTCCTCGTTTTCCGATTTGCCTTGCTCAATTTCTGTTATGCCTAGTTTGGCTAGAATTTCGGTGGCTCACTGAATTTCTAGTTTGGCCCGCTCGAATTTCTAGATTGGCCCGCTCATTTCCTAGTTTGGCCGCTCAATTTCGATTTGGCCCCCTCATTTTCGGTTTGTCGCTTAATTTCGATTTGGCGCTCATTTTCTGTTGCTTTGCTCGATTTCGTTTGGCCGCTCATTTTGATTTGTCTGCTTAATTTTGATTCGGCCGCTCGATTCGGTCGTCGCTTCACTTCACGGTCATTTCCATGCATTTCACGGTCATTCCCGTGATTCGTGTTGATTCACGATCATTTCCATGCATTTCATGGTGAATTCCCTTCACTTCATGGTCATTTCCACGCATTTCACGGTCAATTCGCTCCACTTCACAGTCATTTCCATGCATTCATGGTGAATTCCCTTCACTTCATGGTCATTTCCACGCATTTCACGGTCAATTCGCTCCACTTCACAGTCATTTCCATGCATTCACGGTCAATTCGCTCCACTTCATAGTCATTTCCATGCATTTCACGGTCAATCCCAGCGATTCCGCGTTGATTCAAGGTCATTTTCATGCATTTCACGGCCAATCCCGTCGATTCCGTGTTTTTTTTTCATACGCTTATATATACATATTTATATAAATGTTATGTTATATATACGTCAATTTCCAGTTTGTCCCGCTCAATTTCCAGTTTGGCCAGCTCATTTTCCTATTTAGCCCGCTCATTTTCCAGGTTGTCCTGTTGAAATTCTAGTTAGGCCCGCTCATTTTCCAATTAGGTCTGCTCAATTTCCAGTTTGGCTAGGTCAATTTCTAGTTAGGTCCACTCAATTTCTAGTTTGGCCCGCTCAATTTCCAGTTTGGCCCGCTGAAATTCTAGTTTGTCCCGCTCAATTTCAGATTAGCCCACTCAATTCTCATTTTGGCCCACTTGTAGAATTGCCATAAGGTACAGGTTGTTTACCTCAATATCGAGACTGAATCCAGCACATACAATACATTAAACAAAAGATGCTTACACCCAACTCCATAGCCCAACTGACAGACTGAGTGGCGATACCTCGTTTCAACAATTGAGGTCTTGGTATCGATCCCTAGTGGGGGTGGCTTACATGGAGGGTGTGTACTGACATGGGTGTTTACCAGGAAGCTAACCCACATTTCCATGCATTTCACGGTCAATTCGCTTCACTACATGGTCCTTTCCATGCATTTCACGGTCAATTCACTTCACTTCATGGTCATTTCCATGCATTTCACGGTCATTCCAGTGATTCCGTGTTGATTCATGGTCATTTCCACGCATTTCACGGTCAATTTGCTTCACTTCAACCCTAAAATCATATATGATATGTCAAGTAACTAATTTTGGTTTAGAAGCAATTCTTGCTATATGAATAAAGAAAGAAATGAAAAAAAAAAAAAAGTTTTTTTTTTTATATGCTTATATATATATATATACATATTTATATAAAATATGTGTTAGAGAAAAATGTACGTAGAATAAAATTTTACATGCCAAAACAGGGATACGACTATAGCTACGGTTATAATCCGTAGCCATAGATAACAGTAATTCGGCGATCAATCGTGAATCCCGCGATTCCGCCCCAACTCGCTGTCCCATTCGGGGATCAATCGTAGATCCGGCAATTCCACCGCAGATCTATGGTTACGGATTATAACCGTAGCTATATCTGTATTCCTATTTTATTTTATTTTTTTATAAAAAAAACATGGAATCAATCCTCTTTGCCTTGACCTTTCCTTTACTACTTTCACCTTCTTTACATGAATTTTTGTTATTAGTCATTATTGCATTTGTTTTTGAAAATGGCATTAAATTACGCCAATATTTAGTTCTTTTAGATTGAATGGCAAAATCTTTTTAGCAGTTGAAGGTTTGTGACATTTGGTGGAGGTATCCAGAAATGGGCTCTTATGATATTTATGTCACTCAACATTAATTTGTTATAGGCTATGACAGGAATTACTGGAATATTTTTATTGAAGAAATGCAATTGGAAGAGATGCAACTTCAATGGTGCAATCTTGGTCCCTTTTCTAACACACATAATTTGTTATAAGCCGAGTTCAAGCCGAGTTCAATTGTCCTCGGATTGAAGAGTCTGATGACTTTCACGATTTTGGCATCCACACAAGATCTTGGGTTCACCATGAACACGCACATGCACATAATCTCTAGTTTGATATAACTCTAGAGTTGTCAACCAAACAACTTTCAAATGACTTCTACGAAGGTTTCTTCTCCCTTAAGTTGACTTCCATGGAAGACCACTCTCCCAAGGCGCAGACTCTGCACATCCAAATCTTCCAGCGTTATCTACAAATACCATTACAGACTTCAAAGTGAAACATTGGTCTATGGATTTACAATTTTCTCTCTTTTTATTTCACCTCAATGAGATAATAACTATATTTCTTCCGGTTTTGCTTCCAATATCAACTAATCAATAGGCTTCATTTTGGATATTTAGTCTCCACATTTTTTTTTGAATGGCATTGGTCTAGAAAATTTGTATATTAACCATTATTCTTGAGTTGTTGTCCAATGCTGTTATGCTATTTTTGCAGATGTGCTGCTTGATGATCTTCTAATCGCAGAAAATTCACCTCTTCAGTCTGAAGCTAATTCTCCCATCTTCAGTTTTGATAGAACTCCAACTATGGCAAGTTCCAAGCTTAACCAGACAAATGCAAATATCAAGTCAGCATTTGTGCCACCAACTTCAACTGTCAGATTAGAGAGTGTCTCCTCTAGCTTGAGGTTTTGTCTTCCTATAGTTCACTCAATTCCTTTTTAGCTTCTTTATCCAGGTCGATCAATCTCACACAATCTGATTGCCAGTTTTCATCTTTATCAGCATGGATAAGAAATCTATGGAGAAACTGGCTGAGGCTTCAGCAGACCCAGATGAGGGAGTTAGTGCTGTCTGGCAAGCTGGAAAGTTAGCTTCTGATCCGAGCCACCGATATGTTTTATGTTCGACGAAATCCTTGTGTGGGCCCGACAATAACATTATGCTAGTATCGCAGCGGTTGTCAAGCCACGGAGACACATAATTTTCAAAAATTTCATGGGAATCTCAACTAACCACCTGAATTAAGGAGCGGCCTGATCCGAGCTGGCCACAATTGGCTTCTTCGATCCACTTTAGTTGAACTTGATTGACTCCATTTCCAGATAAGAAAAGGAGGAGTACCAGGTGGCATAAGAAGCCTGGAATAAGAAAAGAATCCTTGGTAAGTCTTAATCCATACTCATTTGTTTGACCTCACTCACATCATGCATAAGCCACCAATAAAATGAGAACTTAAATCTTCTAGTTCTGACACAGTTGCATCTCGAAGAGGCACACATGTGAAAGCAAAAAATCAACATGCTAATTTGTAGCAGTGTAAATAATATAAAAAAGAATTGATTTTCTTGAGGTTTTAGGCAAGTGAAACACAAAACTCATACTACTAACCCATTCACTAGGGCTACCTACAGGATTTCTTAACTCAACGATGACATTCAACAACCCTTGCTCCTAAATCCCAGGATCAAGCTATCCTTTTCTTATCAGTTGTAGCAACCACAAGCCACTTCAAGCATAATTCCTCGTAAATCATTCAAAACGTCAAAACTCCCAACATTTATGCTTATCAATAGCCCTTGACCTTGAGTCAAAAATTGAAATACGAAAAGATTTCACATACACCAAAGTTGGTTTTTGCATTATTTTAAAAACTTGTTTCTCCAGTTTCAATTATTAGAGGAATAAAAAACGATCTCAAATGTTTGGAGTGTGAATGCCATTTGTGGAGTCGACCAGGTTTCCTCGCTCATTTCCTAGGTTGCCTCGCTTAATTTGTACGTTGCCTTACTCAATTTCTAGCTTCCCTCGCTTAATTCCTAGGTTCCCTCGCTCAATTCCTATGTTCTCTTGCTCTATTTCTAGGTTGCCCCGCACAATTCCTAGCTTCCCTCGCTCAATTCGTGGTTCCCTCGCTCAATTCCTAGCTTCCCTCGCTCAATTCTTAGGTTGCCTTGCTCAATCCGTAGGTTCCCTCGCTCAATTTCTAACTTCCCTCGCTCAATTCCTAACTTCCCTCGCCCGATTCGTAGGTTGCCTCGCTTAATCCGTAAGTTCCCTTACTGAATTTCTAGCTTCCCTTACTCAAATCCTATCTTCCCTTGCTCATTTCCTAGGTTTCCTCGCTGAATTTCTAGCTTCCCTCGCTTAATTCGTAGGTTGCCTTGCTCAATTTCTAGCTTCCTTCGCTCAATTCGTAGGTTGCCTCGCTTAATTTTTAGGTTGCCGCGCTGAATTTCTAGCTTCCCTCGCTCAAATCCTATGTTCCCTCGCTCAATTCGTAGGTTGCCTCGCTCAATTTCTAACTTTCCTCGCTTAATTCGTAGGTTGCCTCGCTCAATTTTTAGGTTCCCTCGCTCAATTCCTAACTTCCCTCGCTCAATTCCTAGGTTACCTCGCCCAATTTTTAGGTTGCCTCGTTGAATTTCTAGCTTTCCTCGCTCAAATCTTATATTCCCCCGTTCAATTCGTAGGTTGCCTCGCTCAATTTCTAGCATTCCTTGCTCAATTCGTAGGTTGCCTCACTCAATTTTTAGGTTGCCTTGCTGAATTTCTAGCTTCCCTCACTCACGATCAATTCGCTTCACTTCACGGTCATTTTCATGCATTTAACGGTCAATCCTGGCAATTCCGTTTTGATTCACGGTCATTTCCATGCATTTCATGGTCAATTTCCTTCACTTCACGGTCATTTCTATGCATTTCACGGTCAATCCTGGCGATTCCGTTTTGATTCACGGTCATTTGCATGCATTTCACGGTCAATTTCCTTCACTTCACGGTCATTTCCATGCATTTCACGGGCAATCCCGGCGATTCCGTTTCATTTCACGGTCATTTCCATGCATTTCACGGTCATTTTCATGCATTTCACGATCAATCCCGACGATTCTGTTTCATTTCACGGTCATTTCCATGCATTTCACGGTCATTTCCTTTCACTTCATGGTCATTTTCATGCATTTCACGGTCATTTCCTTTCACTTCATGGTCATTTTCATGCATTTCACGGTCAATCCTAGCGATTCCATTTCATTTCACGGTCATTTCTATGCATTTCATGGTCATTTCCCTTTATTTCACGGTCATTTCTATACATTTCATGGTCATTTTCCTTCATTTCACGGTCATTTCCATGCATTTCCTGGCAATTCCCGAGACTTCAACCCAAGCCCAACCCAAGTTTTATTGAGTTGTTGTTTGTATGGCCCAACCCCAAGACCAAACTCGATACATCTTGACCAAGCCCAACCCAATGTCGGGTCGGTCACAGGTTGGTCAGGTTAAGCCCGCCCAACTTTCAGCCCTAAAATTATATATGGTACGTTAAGTAACTAATTTTGGTTTAGAAAATATTCTTATTATATGAATAAAGAAAGAAATGAAAAAAAAAAAGAGAAATTTTTTTTATATGCTTATATTTATATATTTATATAAATATGTGTTAGAAAAAAATGTAGGTAGAATAAAATTCTCCATGTAATAAAAAATTAAAAAAATAAATAAATAAATAAAAGAAGAAGAAAAGAAAAGAAAAGAAAAGAAAAAAGAAAGGGCATAGGGATACGGTTAGGAATCGCGGATTCCGTGATCAATCGCTGATAGGGATAGCGACTTGCGGTGGAATCACGGGATCTTCGATTATAATCCGTAGCCATAGATCGGGGGGTGGAATCGCAAGGTTCACGCTTAATCGCCGATAAGGACCGCAACTAGCGGTGGAATCCTGGAATCCACGATTAATCGCCGACTTAATGCTATAGCTACGGATAATAACTGTAGCTATATTCGTATCTCTGGTCCACACGCCATTACCATTCTACTTGAACGTCTACCGTTGAAACCCTTTTAGGGCCACACAAGTTTTGGATCATTACGAAAATCGTTTTTCCTCTTCATCCAGGTCTTTGTGGCC
Source organism: Magnolia sinica (assembly GCF_029962835.1). Classification (NCBI taxonomy): domain Eukaryota; kingdom Viridiplantae; phylum Streptophyta; class Magnoliopsida; order Magnoliales; family Magnoliaceae; genus Magnolia; species Magnolia sinica. The sequence continues at coordinate 93,929,573 of NC_080578.1, forward strand.
TTATGAATAGATTGGATGGAAAATAAATGTTATGGTGGGCCCTACAAAAGTTTTAACGATGAAAATCAATTTTCCGCTGCTCTGTGTGGTGTGGCCCAGTTGATCATTGGATATGATTTTCTTTTTTGGATAATGCTCCGAAATGATCTCGAAATATGGATGAACGTTGTGGATATAATAAATACATAGCTGTGGGGCCATGTAACTTTGATCTCTTTTAAGCCGTTCGTACAACTGTCAGTTGGAGGAGCGTCAGCGCTCGTCTTCGCAGTGAAAAGGAGGGGTAGTTTCGTCCTCAAAGTCGCTGTCCGCACGTGCTAGTCTAAGTTGGTAACTTAAGTTTGTATTCCTTCATAAAAACCGCTGGGTAAAAGGTTTTATCTACAGTGGTCATTTTCTCTTTTAAAAAGCGTGCTAGAAGACAGTCGGACATAAAGAGAGAGGTCGAGCCCTAACAAGTACACTCGCGTGAGTGTAAGTTTTGCCGGCACGTGCCATACAAATACAAGTTTGCGAAAACTCGAACGTTCAATATCGATTGATCGATGGGCTAGATGAATTGGACAGAATTTCAATATGGTATAATGTTCATGTGGGCCACGTGTATATACATAAAATGGACGGTTAAAAGAAATTGACTAACGATCAATATTTACATCCGGTGTCCAACAATCAAGAACCGTCCATATTTTCAATTTGGCATCTTTAGACAGTGGGTTCCACCAGATGAACCATCTAGATCTCCCAAACGACTGCTATATTGGTGTCTATCGAAAGAGTATGATTTATTTGACTGCTTGGCTAGTTGTTCGAATATCGGCAGCACACCAATCATGTCATAGATTTATGACTTAGTAGGAATATAATAATCCTGATGCATGAGAAGGCGAATGATGTCCCAGTACGCCTGTTTTCTATTACTTGCAGATTTGACTTTTAAAAAATAATCTAAACCGTTCATATCATGGATTCCATGGTAGATGGGGAAAATAAAAAATAATTTCATATTTAAAAAATTCCACAGATCAAACACTGCAAATTTTAATATCTGGGTACATCTCGATGAAATGTTCTTGCTTTTGCGATCTGCAGGGGCGGATTTGGTGCAGCTCCGGCCTGACCCAAGATGGTGCGACACTTACAGTGGGGCCCACCTTGATGTATGTATTATATATATCCACGCCGTCCATCCGTTTTTAGAGATCATTCTAGGGCATCAGATCTAACTCTCAGGTAGACCATACTATAGGAAACAGTGGTGATTACCATTAATGGGCCACAAAATTTTTAGATCGAGTTGATATTTGTTTACACCCAGATTCATAGCTCGGTAGACTGAGTGAAAGATACCTCGTATCGACACTGAGGTCTTGCCATCGATTCCCTAGAGGGGATGGCTACCGGTGAAGTGTGAACTGGCAATAGGTGTACTAACAAGCTAACAGATATAAAAAAATAAATTCAAAGAGTTAAAATTTGTTTTTTTTTCCTTTAAGCCATGTTTATGTGATCTTATCAACAGGAAGAATGAAAAATAAACATCAGAGAAACATTATAGCGTGGTTTGACACATCAACAGGCTTGATGAAAAATAAACATCAGAGAAACATTATAGTCTGGTTTGACACTGTGGATTTAGGGGATTTTATTTTATTTTATTTTTTTTGGGAGGGCGGGGATCAATAGGCTGGATGAAAAATAAACATTAGAGAAACATTATAGCATGGTTTGACACCGTGGATTTAGGGGAATTTGGGGTGGTGGGTTTGAAATTGTTTGAAATCTTTAGAAAGAGCTTGGATTACACCTAAAATTCTGCGAAGAGTTGTGCATGTATTATGTGTGTCATTAGAGTATTAAACTATTGGGCACATGGCGACTAATGATATCCCAAAACAACTAGATTATCAATTGTATAATTACTCTAATATGATGCTCAGCGTCGTCTAAAAATTGTCCATGTAAATCAATGGTTAAAAATCGTTGGTTAGTCACTTGGACATGATCTTGTGCTTCTAGCCCATCCGAGACTTAATTTCATCATTTTCGAGTAAAGTATATATTTCGCTTATTACAACCATTGTGTCAAATATTACATACGTTCACTAATTAGATATATTTAAGTTGATTTAGTAATTAAATTCAAACATTGCAAATATACCATGCATGGGATTAAAGATGATTCCAATCTATGGTGCCAGACACAATATGAGGATTTCAAATCCAGGGGGTTCTTAATCCGCGTGATTCCAAATCCACGCTCCCAAACCGGCCCTAAAGGTAATTTGTTCAATCACCAGCGTTTCCTATGGTATTGTCCACCTGAGAATTGGGTCTGCTTCATTTCTGAGTTCATTCGGTAAAATGACAACATGGATATAATGCATACTTCAAGGTGGGCCCCATGGTAAGGGCCACGCCTAATCCGCTCCCCCATCTACTATGCTCATCTAACGCTGACTGTCCGTATAGTGGGTCCCTACCACCGATGGTAGGAAATACATGGTCCATATCTGAGAAAAGCATGCCTTCTTTACTTAGCTCAGCAACTAGCAATGGCCCTGCCTTTTATTCATCTAGACTAGTCATACGGTGGGGTCATCACGTTGTGCAATATTCTGAAAAGGCAAACCATGTTTTATGTAGTCATCTAATTAATCGATAGGGCCCACGGTTCAGTGATCCAGACGGTTCATATGATGGGCCCATCACATTCGTACATCATCCTAAAAATCTAGGCCGTCGAGTAATCTTTGTTGTCATGTTGATGGACCTTTCCATCAGCAACTCGTTGGTTGTATTTAATGAGATGATCTCATAGAGGCTGTCGAACTGAATTATGCAAAGGCGTAGAGGCAAGCAGGGTGATGTATCCATGCAACCGACCATCTCATGGGTCTCACCAAGGACAACCCACATAAAGTTAGCATAAATCAGACAATTCTAGCCATCAATATTTTTAATTTACATACTATGAATGTGGTCATGCGGCCGGAGCATGTGCATAGTCTGTCTTTAGGTTTTCTCTTTTGTTTCCTTAGACGTGCAATGCAATGGTGTGAGACATGGATTTAGACATTAATCTATGGCTGGTAAAAAACAATGAAATCATTTTAGGGCCAAAGAATCACCAAATCCTTCTACCCTTGTGACTCACGTGGTTGATATACACTATTGATTCTAAAGGTAAGGGCCTCAGTTATGAAAATGAAGGGGTTAAGCATCCTTTTTTACCTGCACAATTTGTGATATCTGCTTTATAATTTTTTGGAATTTAACAAAGTTTCAATGTTACTACATTAGGTCATACTTCGCAAGGTATCAGGACTTCGAGTAGCTAAAATAAAAGGTAAAAATGATAGAAAATGGAGAAATACATGCAATAGTGTGTGTGTGGATGTCATGTTTGTCTTTAGAATTTGTGGAGCAAAGTAATGGTCAAATGTCCCTAATTCCAACTCTATTTTTCAACTTTAAGTAGCTTCTTTTAATTTAATTGTTGTGTTTTCAATTGGGGTAGAGTAATGGCATAGTCAAGCCCTTTCTGAGCTGATAGGGGATTGAAGTGGATTCTAGTACATGTAATTGTCAATTGGCAACAATGCGGTGACTTTGGCTTGCCTTGGTGTACACCCCTACCAACTAGTACGCTTTAACAACTCTCTGGTCTAGCACTTCTCTTAATCACCCCCCCCCCCAAACAAAAAAAAAAAAACAAAAAAGAAGTTTCATTGTTGTGGTTCTTAAGTAGGCCTTTAACTTGCAAAGTATTGGTTGGATTAACAATATATGTTGCATGACTTCAGGCTCCATAGATACTAACAATCTCTTGCTTGGAGACTTATCACATGCAATCTCTCATTAAATCTATTGCATCTGTAAAGAACTCGATGTGAATTTCTTTCTCTTTTTCAAGCTTTAAAACCAACAGAAACTAAACATGACTTCAATTTCTTTCTGATGATCACATTGGTCAATATATTTGTAAGGTTTTGATTTGTGTGAATATTTCTCAAAATCAATTGTCCATCATCCAAAAGCGATCCTATGAAATAATATTCGATGTTTATATTCCTGGTTCTTAAATTGAAGATTGTGCTTTTTACTAAATGAATTCCACTTTGCAATTACTGTGTAACTTATAATTTTTTTTTATTCTTATCAAACTCCTTCGTAAGACCTCTTAACTATGCAATTTCCTTGCAAAACTTTGTTGCAGCAACATACTCTACTTTTGTCGTCGAGATGGTAACAATCTTCTGTAATTGTGAGACTCAACTAATTATTGTACTGCCCAAAGTGAACACATACCCTGTAATGCTCTTTTTGCTATCAATATTCGTTGTCAGATTTGAATCAATATATCCATGTAAACTTATTTTCAACCCTTCAAATCACAACGTTGCATCAGTAGTGCTCTCGAGTATCTAAGAATTCATTTGACACATTCCCCATGTTCCGTTATTAGGTTGTTCATAAACCTACTGACAATTCCGACTACATGAGCAATATCTAGTCTTATGTAAACCATGGAGTACATTAAGTTGTTAATGATTAAGGCATATGGAACCGTAGCCATATGGTCACAGTATTCCTGCATTGTTGAACCCTATTCATTTGAGAGTCTGGAGTGTCTTGTCAAGGGAGAGCTAACAAGCTTAACACCTTTTATGTTGAATCACTTGAAAACTTTTGCAACATATTCAGCCTATAATATTTTCAATTTCTTGTTTCATCCATCCTTACTGATTATATTACCAAGCATTTGTTTAGTAGCACTCAATTTCTCTATTGCAAACTCATCAAACAATTGTTTCTTAATATTTGAAATCTCATGCATACTTGACCCTGCAACAAGCATATGATTTACATACAAAAGAAGTATGAGATGAGAATTTTCAAGTTTCTTTAAATAACAAAAGTTATTAGTATGGCATCTCTTAAAGTCATTATTGTATATAAAATTATCAAACTTCTTACAACATTGTCTTAGGGTTTATTTCAAAGTTCAAACTATATCAGCTCTTCTTGAGTTTACATACTATGTTCTCCTTGCCAAATGCAACATATCCCTGTGGTTGATGCATGTCTACTTCAAGATCCCCATGAAGGAAAAATTGTTTTCACATATAAATGTTCTAAATACAAATCCTCTACAACTTTAATGCTTAGAATTGCTCTGATAATATAAAACTCAATGACAGTAGAAAAGATTTAAGTATAGTTGACTTGGCTTCTATTGAAAACATTTCACAACCAACCCGGCCCTGAATCGCTTAGTATTGCTATGCTCTTCCTTTAATATGTAAAACCACTTGTTATACAAAGCTATCTTTCCATTGGGTAACTGGACCAAGTCCCATGTTTGTTTTGATATAAGAGAACCATCTCATCATCCGTATCCTACTCCCACTTGTTCATGGTCTCAACATGCAAACTTTCTTCATAACATTCTAATTCATCATTATCAATTAATAATAAATAATGCAGAGAAGATGAATAATGGACCGTGAGTTTGCTGACCTTAGGTGATCTCTGATGGAATTTTTACTCCTCAGTCCGAGCTACTCGACCTGTCGAGTGAGCTACTCGACTCAATGTCCAGTGAGTTTTTGGTTTTGGAATCTCATGGTACTCGACTAGTCAAGGGTCAGGCTCAACTAGTCGAGTGGGCTGCTCGACCGGTCGAGGACCTTGCTCGACTAGTCGAGGTTATGTAGATTCAATCCGAATTTGGTGCAGACTGTATAAATTTGAGGCGGTTTCGCAAGAGGTGCGAAATGAAGTTGCCTAAACTATAAATAGGGGTCCCTAGGGCTTTTCTAGTGTAGTCAAGAGAGTTTCCTAAAGCTTTGCAAGGGTTTCCTAAAGGGTTTAGGGCTATCAAAGGTGAGGGAGAGAGAGAGAAAAGAGAGAGAGAGAGAGGAAGTTTGTGGAAGGGAGATTCTACTCGTAGAGGTGATCTACTTCGCAGTCGACGTCTCAACGCTTTTACATCCTCGTGATCAGTGAGATCTCTCCGTTTTTTCATTTATTCTCTTATTGTTCATCCGCTCCTGTATGGCTGAAGAAGGTTTGATCCAAGTGGTGTGTGCTTATGATCGGTTGTAACATTCTACTTCATAGTTAATTGTTGCTCTAGATAAGGTCCCGTGGTTTTTACCTCTTTGAGGGTTTTTCATGTAAAAATCTCTTGTGTCGTGGGGTTTATGCTTTGATTTATTTCATTGCTTTATTATATCCCGTAATTTTGGTGTTTTGGAAGGCGAGATCCTAAGGTTTTTTGTGCAATGCTCAAACAAAGTGGTATCAAAGCGTTCAGGTTGGTTGAACGGAGTGGGATCAATTCTAAATTATGGAAGGTAGCTCATCAAAGATGATCAGTCTCAATGGTTCTAACTGGACTATACGGAAGGCTAAGATAGAGGACTTGATATATTGTAAGGACTTGTATGCTCCAATTCTAAGCATATCAGCGAAGACAAAGAATATGTCAGATGATGATTGGAAAAAGTTGGATCGGAAGGTGGTGGGGTTTGTTAGACAATGGCTAGATGATTCTGTATTCCACCATGTGTCTATGGAGACCTCAGCCACTTGCCTATGACTGAAATTACTAGGGTTGTATGAGAGGAAGATAGTCGACAATAAGATTTTTCTAATAAGACGACTTATGAATCTCAAGTTCAAAGATGTTGGTTTTGTAGCTGAGCACACAAATGAGGTCAGCAATATATTGAACCAACTCTCCGTTATGAAGATGGTCCTGGACGATGAACTACAGGCTTTACTATTGCTTAGCTCATTACCTGACAGTTAGGAGATATTGGTGGTGTCTCTAAGTAACTTTGCGTCAAACGGAAAGGTGTACATGGAACAGGTAACTAGTCGTCTTTTCAATGAGGAGACAAGGAGAAAGTCTCAGGGGTCTACTCAACAAGAGGCTCTTGTGACATAAGAACAGGGGAGATGAAAGAACAGAAAGGATGAGAAGGTCGAGATAAATCAATAGGCAAGTCGAGCACCAGAAAGAATGTTGAATGCTGGAATTGTGGCAAGATGGGCCACTACAAACATGAATGTTGTAAGAAGAAGAACGACAAGAAAGGAAAAGGAAAGGAGAAGGAAGATGAATTAGACTCTACTGCGGTCCCTTCAGTTGACGACGTTATAGTTATTCTTTTAGCAGATCATGATATTTGTCTCACGGCTATGAGTCGGGACACCGACTGGGTAATAGACTCGGGAGCCTCATTTCACGCGACTCCATGCAGAAATTTCTTCACAAGCTACAAGTCAAGTGACTATGGGACTGTGAAGATGGAAAATTCTGGCATATCGAAGATTGTAAAGGTCAATGATATTTGTGTGAAGACTGATATGGGTTGTACATTGGTTCTCAGGGATGTGAGGCACATTTCAGACCTTCGTCTCAACTTGATGTCGATGAGAAGGTTGGATGATGATGGCTATGAAAGCCGATTTGTTAGTGGGCATTGGAAGTTCATCAAGGGTTCCTGATCGGGCCAGAGGAAAGAAGTGTTGCACCCTTTACAAGACAAGTATCAGTGTGTGCAAGGGTGGGTTGAACGTAGCGGAAGATTCAACTACTGACATGTGACACAGGCGTCTAAGCCACATGAATGAAAAGGGGCTTCAACTACTAGCAAAGAAGTGGCTCCTTCCAAACATGAGAGGTATACCTCTCAAAACCTGTATTAATTGTTTATAAGGGAAACAACATAGAGTTTCATTGTTAAATCTACTTCTCATGTTAATAAATTGCATGCATTAGATTTAATTTATTCTGATGTTTGTGGTCCTATGAGGACAAAAACTTTGATTGGGGCATTGTATTTTGTTACTTTTATAGATGATACATCTAAGAGAGTTTGGGTTTATGCTTTAAAATCTAAGGACGAGTTCTTCAGTGTGTTTAAATTATTTCATGCTGTGGTTGAAAGAGGGACAGGTACATCATTGAAGTGCATCTGCACTGACAATGGTGGTGAATACATCGGTGACTTTCATGAGTATTGTAAGTTCCTGGGTATACGACATGAACAAATGGTTCCCAAGACCCCCCCAGCATAATGGTGTGGCTGAGCGAATGAATCGCACCATTGTAGAAAGAATCAGATACATGTTATCCCATGCAAAGTTGCCTAAGACGTTCTGGGGAGAAGCAATGCACACAACGATGTATTTAATAAATAGGTCTCCATCAGCCCCATTGAATGGAGTACCTGAGAAGGTGTGGACTGAACAAGATCCATTGTACAGTCATCTTAGGGTGTTTGGATGCAGGGCATCTGTTCAGATACTAAAGGATGAGAGGTCCAAGCTCGATACGAAGATCAGACAATGTGTGTTCTTAGGGTAAGATGATGAAAAGTTTAGCTACATATTGTGGGATTCGACCGAGAAGAAGCTTGTCAAGAGCAGAGATGTGGTTTTCTTTAAAGATCAATGTATATTAGACATTTGTAAGCCAGAGAGACCCAGCCTATTTCAGGTGAGCTATAGGACATGGATCCGGTTATTCCTCCTATGGTGCCTTATGACGGAAGAGTGCAGCAAGGTGCAAAGGACAAAGGAGTTCCTATAGAAGATGGACCAGGGTAGTAACCCCCACTTGATCCACCTGTTGAACCACATGTGAGGAGGTCATACAGGGACAGACATCCATCCAAGAGGTACTCACCGCATGAGTACATTATGCTTATTGATGGGGGAGAGCCAGAAGATTATTCTGAGGCCCTAGTCGACTAGCGTAAGGGGGAGTGGTTGAAAGTTATGCAAGAGGAGATGAAATCCTTGCATAAGAACTACACCTATGATGTAGTGAAATTACTTAAGGGCAAGAAAGCTCTGAGTAATAAGTGAGTATTCAGAAAGAAGGTTGAGCGGAAGAGTTCACAAACGAGGTTCAAGGCCAGACTTGTGGTAAAAGGGTTTAGTCAAAGGAAAGGTATAAACTTCGAGGAGATATTCTCACCAGTGGTGAAGATGACATCCATACGGGTGTTGTTTGGGTTGGCGGCCAGCATAAATATAAAGATAGAACAATTAGATGTTAAAACTGTCTTTCTCCATAGTGACCTAAAAGAAGAGATCTACATGCACCAACCAGAGAGGTTCGAAGTCAAGGGCAAAGAGCATATGGTGTGTAGGTTAAGGAAGAGCTTGTATGGGCTAAAACAAGCTTCAAGGCAATGCTATAAGAAGTTTGAATCATTCATGTTAACGCATGCATATGATATCATAGAGTCGGACCACTGTGTGTTCACAAGCAAGTTCTCAAATGGTGATTTCTTAGTTTTGCTGGTATACATTGATGACATGCTCATCATGGGTAGAGACATCAAGAAGATCGATAGGTTGAAACAGGAGTTAGGCGAGTCATTTGTGATAAAATACATGGGACCGGCTAAACAGATCCTAGGAATGGAGATAACTCGTGACAAAAGCAACAAAAAGTTTTGGTTGTCGCAAGAGCGGTATATTGAGAAAATCCTAGAGCGGTTCAATATGAATGCAACGAAGCCGGTCAGTACTCCACTGGATGGTCACTTCAAATTAAGCGACAAGCAGTGTCCCAAGATGAAGACAGGTGGATGAGATGAAGAAGATACCCTACGCATTAGCAGTAGGAAGTCTGATATATGCTATGGGGTGTACGCGCCCAGACATAACATATGTGGTTAGTTTTGTTAGCTGATATCTTGCTAAACCTAGCAAAGAACATTGGGCAGCGGTGAAATGGATACTGCAGTATCTGAGAGGCTCATCCAGGTTAAGCCTATGCTATGGTAATGGAAAACCTGTGTTAGAGGGCTACACAGATGCAGATATGACAGGTGACATAGACTCCAGGAAGTCTACATCGGGGTTCATGTTCATATCTGCAGAGGGAGCGGTCTCTTGGCAGAGTAAGTTACAGAAGGTCGTAGCATTGTCAACGATAGAGGCTGAGCACATTGTGGTCACAGAGGCATGTAAAAAGATGCTTTAGATGAAGAGGTTCCTACAGGAACTTAGCCTGAAGCAGGAGCAGCACATGGTCTATTGCGATAGTCAAAGTGCTACACACTTGAATAAGAATCCAAGTAAGCACTCCAAGTCAAAGCACATAGAGATTCAGTATCATTGGATCAGAGATACTTTGGAATAGAAGATGTTACAGTTTGAGAAGGTCCACACGGACAATAATGGGTCAGGCATGATGACCAAGGCATTACTCAAGGGCAAGTTTAAGGTTTGTAGAAACTTGACTAACTTGAAGAAGGTAAATTCCTCCTGAGTGGGAAAGGGAGAGATTTGATAGGATTTTTCCTCCTCAGTCCGAGCTACTCGACTGGTCGAGTGGGGCACTCAACCAATCAAGTGGTGCTCGACTCAAAGTTTAGGGAGTTTTTGGTTTTAAAATCCCATGGTGCTTAACCAGTCGAGGGTCAGGCTTGACCGGTCGAGGACCCTACTCGACTAGTCAAGGACCTTACTCGACTAGTCGAGGTTATGCAGATTCAGTCCAGATTTGGTGCGGACTGTGTAAATTTGAGGCGATTTCACAAGAGGTGCAAAAGAGAGTTGCCTAAACTATAAATAGGGGTCCCTAGAGCTTTTCTAGTGTATTCAAGAGAGTTTTCTAAAGCTTTGCAAAGGTTTGCTAAAAGGTTTAGGACTATCAAAGGTGTGTGTGTGTGTGTGAGAGAGAGAGAAAAAAAAAAGGGAGAGGAAGCTTGTGGAAGTGAGATTCTGCTCATAAAGGTGATCTACTTCGCAGTCGACATCTCAGCGCTTCTACATCCTCGTGATAGATGAGATCTCTCTATTTTTTCATTATTTTCTTATTGTTCATCTGCTCCTGTGTGAGTGAAGAAGGTTTGATCCAAGCGGTGTGTGCTTGTGATCGGTTGTAATGTTTGACTTCATAGTAAATTGTTGCTTTGGACGAGGTCCCATGGTTTTACCTCTTTGAGGGTTTTCCACATAAAAATCTCGTGTCGTATGGTTTATGCTTTAATTTATTTCATTGCTTTATTATATCCCGTAATTCTGGTGTTTTGGGATGTGAGATCCTAAGGTTTCTGTGCAACGCTCCTAACAATCTCCTCACATGAATGGGGGTTTGAGGTTCTACCTATAAATTTTTATCTTAGGACATTAAAACATCATTCTTAGGTATATCATTGAGTTTTACAATCTTAATATGTTTAATTTTCTCTTTTTGTCATTCCAACGTATATTATTTATACATGATAATTTTATTAAATACCACATTCTTGCACTTAGTAAATTTTTTTTTAAGCATCTCAAATTTGATAACCCAAATCATTAAGACCACATCCAATGAATGTGCATCTTCTGAACATAGGATTAAGCTTAAACTTATTTTTAGAATCAATATGATCATAAAAGATACAACCAAATACCTTTAAATAAAATAGGTTTACCTTTTTATTAGTTCCTGCTTACTCTGACAACTCGCCATTCAAAGCAAATGAAAGTCATCTGTTATCATGTAAGCTACAATATTTACATATGCCTAAATCTATTTAGGTAATCAAGCATGAATTCTGTCACACCTTGATTTTAAGACTCCTGACATCTCGACTTAGTCACAAGGTGTGACTCACTTCCAAATTAATGATTAATTTAGTCATTCATTCCCATTCAAACATTCAAAGAACAAAGAAATCAAAATGCTACTAATTTATTAAATAAAAAAAAATATAATCAATCCACAAGAAAAATTATTTAACTAATTAAACTAACAAAACTAAATTGTTTAAGCTTTTCTATTGAAAAAAAAAATAATCCTAATCATTGTTATTGAGCGCATTTTACTCTTGGAGTTTCTCCACATCGTAGACATGGATAATTTTCCCAAATCTCATTTTTTCCCTTTAAGATGAATATTTTTCAGATTGCATGGGAGCTTCCGAAGTCATTTAATGTATTCCTTATCCTAGAATTTTAAATCTAAATAGAGTGAGCTGTAAAGCAATACTAAACAAAACAAATAGTTACTTACACATTATTATTTTAGTAAGGCATACTCAGATTCATAATTCTCAAGAATACATTTAAAGAGACATGATTATGCAAATGCATGAAGACTTCCGATTTTCTTCCAAAAATTCCACATGACTGATAATTTCACTTTTTTTGCTTAACAATTCCATTTGGCCCATGACCCAACAACCTCATTCGGCCCATGGCCCAAACGACACGACCTAACAATTTCATTTGGTCCACAACCTAACGGTCTCATTTTTTACATCTAACTGATATTGCTAAAGTTAATCATTCATAATCAATGGTCATGTCCATGGCGCTCTTCTTCTAACCATATTTTAAATTTACTCGTTGGGTGAATAAATATAAGGAGATATTATACATTAAATTTTAGTCATTTATCCATGATCTAACCATTAATTGGACATTAAAATCCTTGCAATAGATCCCCAAGTCAAGAAACAATTGTATTTGATGGGTAAGATCATCGGATGATGGTCTTTTCCCGATCCAATTGTCCTTCCTCATTGAATATAAATCCAAATATTCAGATTTGATGATATTAAACACCACCAAAGCAATATTAAATGTTCGATTTGTAAAGTTTATGGTTTAAATTCATAGATCTATAAATTCTAACATTTTTAATTTGTGTAATAGGTTTAATTTCTAGAGTATGTGAGGCCTACCACAATTGATGTATAGATTAAGTCCTTAAATTTATTTAAATTCTTCCTAAAGGGTTGGGCCCACGTGTATAGTAAAAACCATTTATGGACCACTTAAAATCATCTCACCATTCACTAGATGTGGCAATTATATCGAGATTCCAAGTCAAAATGCATAAACCCATTAATACACTAAAAAATCATTACTTCCTATATTTAATTCCTTATAAAACAAATATTGAGCTGATCGAGATTAATTGAAAGCAAAGATGTGTCTTGATAAATTCATACATGTGTATTTATATGGGACCCGCTCCTCCCATTCTTTCATTTTTTCCTGTTTTTTCGTGTGGCTACATATTGCACGTGAGGCCCACCTGACCGTGCATGGGACCCACCTAACCTCTCACATGCGCAAAATGTGGGGCCCACCACATTGCCCACATGACTATCATATATGGATAGTGCGTGGGGCTCACACTCCTGCCTATGCATGCGACAACTCAATCAGGCCCACAATTTCTCTATATGTGGGTCCACTTCTGCTTTATTCTGGGTCCATTTGTAGCCACTCATTAATACATGTGTACAATTAAAGATCTAACATAAAAGAAATAAATAAAATATATAAAATGCACCTACTAGAAACTAAGCGGCTCGCTAAATCAATAGCTCATGCGATCTCTCCCTTCACTTCGTTCTCTCTCACACTACGTGTGGAGAACTATAGTAGGGGGTGTAAACCCCCCCTCCCCCAGTACATGCACATACGATAAGCAAATGCAAATAAAGCATGTGTAAGTACACATGAATGTTATATGGAAAAATCCTCACAAGAAAAATCATGGCACAAAGCAACAACAATCACTATGAAAACAAAAAAGTACAAGAGACTGATGTACTTACAATTTAGAAAACACACATTTTCTCATCTCTATACTGTAAAATTGTTTTAACCTTGATTGGAATCCCATAATTAAATCCATGTATATGGTATAACAACTAAAATAGGAAACAATCCAGGCAATTACGCAAAAAAATGCATGCCCTCGATCTAAGCATTGATCGGAAAGCACAGACAAGCCACATGCAGGGAAAATTGCATGTGTGGTTCTGACCAGGGACCAACATCGATCAAACAGTCCTTGATCGATTGACCCCCACATGTTCGAACATGTTCAAAAGTGTCCAGAGAGTTTACAAGTACTTTTGAATTGTGTCAATCGATTGACTTGACAGTTCAATAGATTGAGACTGTCTAAAATTGTCCAGAGACCAATCTATATAATTCGGGCTCACTCGATTGATCGATCAGGGTGGTCGATTGATCAAACCCTATTTCATGTACAAATCGAATACATCTAACAAAAATCTATGGATAACATCAACCATTTTATTTATTTATTCAAAATAAATTTAATTTTAAAAACATATTAAATAATGATTTAAAAGATATATTTGTTAAATAAATACAGTATACTTTGTATAACACACTTGCTTTTAAATAATGGTTGTGCTTTTATACATTTCTTCTATGATTTAAATTATTTGAAAAGATTTGAATGTAGTTACTTTTGTTAGACAGATGTTTAAGACCTTGTAAAGAGGAAACTAGTCATTGTTGGCTCTCAATTTGTTTTTAATTATGTGGGCATGACCAAATCGATACATTGACTCAATCCAAACTAATAAACTTTGATCTCAATCGCCAAAATAAACAGATACGTCCAATATGAAGGCATATGACCAGATTCTGAGAAGATTGGTTGCTTACTCAACCATTTGCAGAAGTTTGTAATGATTAGGCGATAATCAGAGGGTGGGGTTCTTCCTCCGAAGATGGATTATTGTACCTCCCACGAGAAAAGACTTTCAGAATACTAATGCAAATCGAATAAAAAAAAAAACTCACAATCAGTCACTAGGAGCGACTGCAAGAATGCGTCTCTTAAAAGAATTACTTGATATTGAATAGAGAAACAAATCCAGCGTATGAGCGTAGACTTGAATTACAACTAAGTATTATAACTAAGAATTACTACTAGATAATCACTACTCTTAGTATAAGCTAAGATAAAGGAAATTGATAAATAAGATTGATTATTGATTTGTTGGTTTTGAGATTTGGTGTGTAGATATGCTGGTTGGTTTTTCTTTGTTGCATTCCTCTGCAATTTATAGAGTTACGTTGCAACTTGGTCTTCCATATCCTTCTTCCATTACCGCAATGGTTACAACAGTTGAAAAGCCTCTCTTGAAATCTTTCTTTTATTACGTTTCTCCTTTGTAACTTTTCCTTTTTAAAATATTTTTTGTCGGTTAAGGTTTTGTTTCTGTTGTCCTCAATAGCCATTCATATCCTTAAACAACTGACTGCTCCTCTTATACATCGACCATAATGTTTTGTCGACCATCCTCTGATGTGTAAAAGTAAACTTACGCCACGCTATAAAAAATACTCTAAATCTTAAAAGATATTTTTCTTTATCCACTTCATATCCTTCCTACAATGCCACATGTCATTTCTCTATTGGTTTTTTCAGAATGGTTAGAATTTGGGTACAATAGTCATGCATAATTATTTTTGTGATTTTTTGAATATTATATATATATATATACACACACACACACATACACACACACACACACACGGAAACGCTCACCTGCGAACCAGTTCGTACCTGTTACATACGAACTTTTTTGAGAATCCATCATACATGATGTGGATCCAAAATCTAAACCATTCATGTGAAGCAGCACCTTGTGAAACCCCCCAGGACCAAGTTTTACTTTGATCTAGAACTTTGATGGGCCATGAAAAATTAAAACAGTTTCCTCCCTTGATTTGTATTTCTCTTTGCTATGGCCCCACAGAATTTTAGATTAGGGTGAAAATTTCTCGTGTGAGGTTTCATGGGATTCCGCATCACATGGACCATCCAGATTAGACACCCATGACACGTGTGCAAAGGTGCGCATGTGCGTAGGTGCGCAGGGGAGCATGACTCTCTCTCTCTCTCTCTCTCTCTCTATATATATATATATATTGACACGTATGCAAAGGTGCGCACGTGCGTAGGCGCGCAGGGGAGCATGACTCTCTCTCTCTCTCTCTCTCTCTCTATATATATATATATATATATATATATATATATATATATATATATATATATCCTTGTTTACCATCCCTACGTCTTATTTTAAAAAATTGACTAATTTTCTAATATAATTACTATTTCCTAAAAATTATGATACATCACGAAATAGATGCGACATTTCCCATTCCATACCGAATGTGTTTCCCCATTCTAAGGGTGAAAACATTAAAAGTTACAAGTCATACATAGCATGCTTTAAAATATGAATAAGTACAATGAACGGTTAGAAAATTCCTACTAAAAATCTCCGCAGATGTGAGAGAATAATCGTTTTGGTAGGAGACTGTAGGCCGGCCATACAAGCACCTTTGCACGCGCAACACACGTGCATATCAGACATCTGGCCATGCAGGGAGAGATTGAAGTGGTGAGTTGCAGTAGTGATAACTTTGCACACGTGTGCTAGACCCGGGGGCATATAATAGGTGGGTATGCCCTTTCATTAGATCCTTGATCTACTCATCAAGTGAGCCAGATGCTTATAGTGAATATATGTTGTTGGTGATTGTCTAAAATGTCCACTTTATCTTGTGTGAGCATCATCATTTCTAATGAGTAGATTGGCATGATTAACGAGACATGGTAGCGCCACTTAATAGTAGATTGGCACAATTAATGGGACATGGTAGATTGAAATGATCATCAGGTGGATGTTAGATGATCCAAAAATGAATGGATGAGAGAAATTGACCAACAGTAATAAATAAATAAAAAGCGATGTCCAAATAGATATCTTTGGCTGTTCTAGATATCTTGGAATTCTAATCCTCCGCTTACCACAAATAGAAGAAAAAAAAAAACCTTGTTTGTTGAAATGTGATTGGCCAAATCAATACAGACGGCATTTATTGCTGACAATGTTAGTGATAACATGAATCAATCACAATGCAGGAAAACATAAAAAACCTATTTGTGGCAAGCGAAGGATCCCAATTCATCTTTAGCCTAAATTCGAAACTGTGTAAATTTCATCCATTTAATAATAAAATATGTTACATTTAGAAAATCATTCACCTATTTGAGAACAACCTGATGAACAAATTGGGTTTAGTGCAGGTGGGCCACTTTAACACCTTTGAGTACTAGGGCCGGAAAAGCATACTTTGATGGCTAATCATCTCTGAGCTTCATGCGCCACGGAAAATGGACGGTTGATTGTTGCAACGAGAGATTTGTGAGGTAGTTTGCAGAACATAGTGCCAACGTAGTAGACATCCAAGTGATCTGTGGGGTCCACCATGAACATGGCCTAGCCCAAGAAGGAAAGATGTTACCCTCAAATTGCGTTGGGTAGCTTTTATCAGGCCAGACTGGTCATTCATCATGAATTTTTTCTTTTTGAAGAGACATAATAAAGTGAGGGGAACTTCCTCCCTTGATTTGCCTCTCAAGAGAGTTATGCTATGGCCCACCATCAAAACATCAACACAGTGACTTTTTTCTTTTTCTTAATGACTTAAAATGGGTAGGAATTTTCAATCTGAAGATTTTTTTGTAACATCACCCATCCAAGTGGAGCCCATCGAATAAAACGATTTGAACTGCACAGATAATTCATGCTTAAGCAAATCCTTATTGGAATCAGTTCTCACCAAAACTTGTGAACATTTTTTAATACTTATCATGGGCGAATAGTCTATGCAATGTCGCAGCTTATAAAACCTTTAGGGACCAAATTTCAGCCTATCCAAAACTTTGGTGGGCCATGGAAAAAGAAAATAGTTTTCTCCCTTAATTTTCTTCTCTATTTGTTATGGCCCACTAGAGTTTTGGACCGGGCTGAAAGTTGGCCCCTGAGCTTTTAATGGGGTGTTGCATCACATTGACTCATCAGATTTTGTGCCTATAACATGTGTGCAGAGGTGCGGACGAGTGTGGAATAGATTCCTCATGGGAGTAGATTCTCATGAAAACTCATAAACACTTCTTAACACGTCATATGAGAATAAAATTCAAACAGTCCACTGAATGAATCAGCTTGTGAAACCCCAAGGCTCAAAAGTTAGAGTGGTCCAAAAAATTGAAGAGACATAATAAAGTGAGGGGAGATCCCCCCCCTTGGCTTGCCTCTCAAGAGAGTTAGGCTATGGCCCACCAAATTTTTAGATCAAGCTAACTTGTGGGCCCTTGAGTTCCATGAGGTGACTCATCTAGTGGATCACTTTGAATTTTGTACCTGCATCGCGTTCAAAACGTGCTCATGAGTTTCCACGTGACAATTGTGTGTGTATGGGGGGACGACTTCCCCTAAGGTCAAGCTATGTGGGCCCCACTATGATGCGTGTTGAACATCAACACAGTGAATTTGATGGGTCCCCTTTAAATTATGGGATATCCCAAAAATCAGCCGTATACGAAACTCAGGTGAGCCATACCATCTAAAATCATGTGAAGATATGCCTAAAACATATAAAAGCACTTCGTGGGGCTCACATGAAATTTAGATGCATTTGAAACTTGGTCTGACCCCTCATCCAAGTGGGATACACATAATGGATGGGCTGGATTTGGGAACTATGTCTAGGTGGGCCCAAAAATTGATTATGAATGTTTTAATGGAAGGATAAACCCTCTATACTTTTGTACGTGGTGTGGCCCACAAAAGTCATGGATTGACTTGATTTTTAAGCCCGAGGCACACCATGGAATGGTACAGCATCTGATTGATGGGGTAGATGTTCGACACGCATCATGGTAGGGCCAACACAGCTCTACCTCATGGGAAGTTCCCATGAGGTCATCCGCATAGAACCATTTCTATATATATATATATATATATATATATAGATCAAATCAATCTGTAGTCCAAATTATTAAGAAAAACCATGCACTCTTGAACCTGCAGCAAACTGGCAAACCTCAACCTTCAAAGGTATTATGTCTCACCCATCATGCATCCCTGGAAAATAGATACAAAATAAAATAGATTCACACAAACAATATTCAATGCAATGAGAAAACTTCACCAATGTTCTTATTGAACTGTTCGGTTACCATAAAACTTCAGCTTCTTTGCTTGAAAACGTAAGTTTAAGATGCCATATTCCCTTTAAAACATGTTCTGTATTAGATGAAAGTTCTCAAATACTATTGCATTTTTTTCTTAGTACTTACCATATTTTCTTCTTCTATCTCTTACACAGGAGAGAGGCTTTCCACTTCCCACCCAAAACCATTATGGAATACAATGTACATTATCTACCGCTTACTCTCATATTTCAATCACCTCTTTTGAATTTGAATGTGTAGAGCTTTGTTGTGAGATGATGGGCCATATGAGGAAGATATGCAATTACTATTAAATATACCTTAAAGAAATTTTTTAAAAATGACCCCAACATGTATAAAATAACTTCTTTGAAAAAATATATATATAATAAAAAAAAATCAACCATCCATGCACTACGACTTCGGCATGCCTGACATTTCCGCCAACAAACCATTTACACCATGAAAACAAGAAGCCCCAACATGAAATTATCTAGTATGAAATTAAGCTAGTCTATTCATCAAATGGACCCCATCATTGATATAAATTGATAACACACTGTCTATACCAACATTCCAATTTGGTCCACTTAGTGAGTGAATTCAGCCTAATTTTTGAAAATGTTAATCTTACACAAGTTGCATCTTCGCAGGGAAGACAAAAACTTCAAAGACACTCCCGACTGCCTGCGAACGAAGCAAGTACATCGCCGGGCACTCTCTAAAATTCGCTCAAGATGGCGCAACGTAACAACATCCGCCACAAGAGATTGTAAACTATCGTACCGGTATTTAAGCTGCGCCGTCTTGAGCAAAATCAAGATAGTACTGAACAAGAAGCCATGAACAAGAGCATGCAGGAAGGAAGTGATGTGCTTGGAAGATATTGAGCTTGGGGTTAGGTATGTGGATATCATGGACACAGATGTTTTTGAAATGTTTCAAATACTGTTTGGATAGAAATGTGCATGGAGCTGGTGCAAAAATGTACATAAAATGGTCCAGTGATATCATGGTGCATATAAGTTATAGTACTCCTAGTTGCATCTGGACACTTAGATAGTCCAATCAACTGATCTGAGCTGTCCACTTGCTCAATCACACATTGTATGTGTTACTGGATGAATATCTAACTGATTGAACGGTTATATCCATCTGATCATTAGCCTATAAAATGAACGGTCAATATCATTAAAGTGACAACAGGCCTAATCAACCGTTTGAGACATCTAATTGTTGGGGCCCAGCATGGATTGATTATGGTTATAAATATTCAATTCTATAATAGAATGTTAATCAACTGATCCATGTCTTCCTGCATGGACGGTTTAATAAACAGAAGGCTAACTTATGGATGTATAGGATCTTCAGACCAGTGAGATCTTCACATCCTAACCCAGGGATGTATGTTGAACCTGATAGACAGTTGAGATTGATTGATAGGACTGTCCAACTGCTCTAAAGAGACTGGAAGCACTATAACCTATAGTGCTCTTAGAGCACAATATCATTTCTAATCTATGTCCTTTGATAAAAATGAAGGAAAAAATTAGCACCGTATATGTTTATCTTCTAAGTGTTTTTTACTCTCAATCGTGAAAAATTTTTGTTACGAATGTATATTTTTCAAGTATGAAAAGAGAGTTTTGAACAAAAATATTCTGATTTTCATGTAAAAAAACAGTTGAAAAAGCACGGACATTTTTATCTTTATCAGTTCATGATTGATTTTTTCATAAAAACTGTTGAAAAAGTATGAAAATTTTTATGTTTATTAGTTCACCATTAAATATAGAGGTTTAAATTGGTAAGGTAGGTTTTGTTATCAAAAAAAGAAAAGTGGATGGAAGATCGCATCTACAGTAAAAAATTACCCAATGATCATAACCATTCAAGTGTTAGGGCCCATCATAATTGGACCATGGATATCCATAAAAATACTTGTGCTTCTTATTTGACAATCAACGGTTTACATTTTACTCGAATTTCCAAATAGTTAGGATCATCTTTATAGAAAAAACGGACCGTTCATTGCCTATCCATGGTGGAACTTAGTTCCTGAAGTGGGTCTTACAATAATCCACACGGTCCATCTAGCGGGTCACCGTTTCACTTCAATAGTCCGAGGATCACCTGTCTTTAACAAAAACAAAATGAATGAGTATGGGAAGAGAAAGCTGGCAAGATGTTAGGTTTCAGTCATACCAAACATCTCCATCTACAACCGAAAATCTAAAGCAGGATGATAGGTTGATGTCCACGTATGAATTGATCTGGTACGTCCGGAGGCACATGACCCACTGTACCTTCACATTTTCTAACGCACGCGTGGCAAATATGAATGAGATCCAGACCGTTCATTCATCAGCTACGAATGTGAGTAAACGAAAAACAAAAAAATTGCACTGATGGGATGATCCTTGGTGTTTAATCGTATGTATAAATGGACGATACAAGATGAAAGTTGGAAATTATTCAAACGGTCTGAAATGATGCCAAATTGTGGTCAGTTTCCAATTAATTGTTGATCCAACGAGATGAACGGTCTGGATTCCATCATATTTTTCCATATCTATGTCTTAGAATGTGGAGGAACAAGAACAACCATGTCTTTCGAGGTGCAAGCACTCTTAGCAAACATGTAGCACACATGTACACGATCCTTACCGTTCATTTACTGGATTTCACAGGTGATGTAATGCAATCCAAAAATGAGATTGTTTGGATGATCCTTGCCTCCCATTGTAGGACCTTTTCATATTGCATATCCATCGTTGGTTGGAATCGTTTTCCAACGGTCAATTAGTAATCCTCGAAAGTCCTCCAATCGACGGCTAGGATCATCTGATTAATGTGGTTTTTGGACTACCGCGAAATCCAAATTTGCTCACAAAAAATAAACGACTTGGATCTAGTACCTACCTACACGTGTATAGATATAGATGGTGAGGATCCTTATTATGATCTCACAACTCGGTGATCCATGACTCGCCACACGATCTAGTCAACTCAGCTGCAGTGTGCGAAAATATCAAGATCTGGTCCAGCATACCTAATCGGTTGGTGGCTGATTAAAACCCACATGGCCCACCTAAGTGGACGGTGCCTAACTAAGCTTGGATTAATCAAATGAAGTGACGGATGCAAGATGTATGACACATAACGGTGTGATTGGATGGATGTTAGACATGGGCCCACCATATTTCCACCGGATAAAATGACCCATATGTGAGAACCCCACATCAAAATTTTCTCAACCGCTCGATCTTATGGTTGCAGCTGGGCCGGGCACGAATCATGTCCAATCCGACCCTTGATCTAAGGACGGCATAGATGGAACGTGGATTGAGAACTGTGATGTGTGTGTCTTATCCTAGCCGTCCATCCGTTTTTCCAGCTCATTTTAGGGCAAGGGCCCAGAATTGAAGCATACCCAAAGCTCAAGTGGACCACACCATTACACTTGGATAAAACACATACACCAGAACTGATCATCTACATGCAAGGTACCACAAGTTGTGGTACAGCACAATCTTTTCTGCCAACAGCCCACTTGTGTAGGACATCAGCACCATGAAAAAGATAGACCCTACGGTAAAGATCACCTGGCACAAGAATAATTTTGGTCCAATCATCACATGGACCACACCTCTAGAATCAGTGGACAACCGATGATCTGGCTCAACATAAGGTGTGCCCCACCTCCTGAACGTGTCGACCTAATTATTTAGAGAGGTAACCTTCATGGTGGGGCCTACTATTTTCATGGTACGGATTCCTGCATAAGGGTCAGATTGGACGTGGCCATTTTTGGTGGACCACATATTTTGGTACCCTTCCAATTGTTTCAAGCGACATTGACACATCTGCAAAGAACAATAGAACATGAATGGATCACCATTTCAATCATACACGCAAATTCTTAGATAAATGAAAAACGCATTGAAATTAGGCCATGTGATACGGTAAGATATTTTGGAAGGGTTTGGCTAATCCGACACGCATTGAAATTAGTCCACTATTTCAATTATACACGCATTGAAATTAGGCCATGTGATTCGGTAGTGACACTACACTCCACCCCCCATGTGGGTATTGGTCGGTGCTGGAAAAGCACTGTGGGTCCCACCATTGATGTATGTCTTTTATCCACGCTGTCCATCCATTTTGAAAGCTCATTTGAGTGTATGAGCCTGAAAATGAGGCAGACCCAAATCTGATGTGGACCACACCATAGGAAACAGTGGTGATAGATCTCCTACAATTAAAAACTTCATGGGGGACACAAAAGTTTTGGATCAAGCTGATATTTGTGTTGCCCGTTCATAGAGGTCTGTATGATCCAATCAACTGGTTGGATGGAAAATAAGCATTACAGTGGTCCCTAGGAAAGTTTTAATGCTCAGCGTTCAATCACCACTGTTTTCTGTGGTGTGGTCCACCTGAGACCTGGATCTGTCTCGTTTTTAGACTCATGCACTCAAATGAGATTTCAAAATGGATGGACGGCGGGGATAAAATACATAGATCATGGTGGAGTTCACGGAGCTTTTCCAGCACCGACCAGGACTAATAGTCCATTCACACGCAACAATACGTTTCAATGTGGAATGGGTGCGAGATCCAAGCCGTCCATCAGGTGCCTCCCTCCTGGGTACGGTGCCCTGGCAAAAAAAAAAGGGCTGGTCCACTAATCAAGTGAACTACAATGTTGTGAAAGATGGATGGATTTTAAGCCGTCTATTGTTTCATAAACTGTGATAACATGATGAGTTGACCAAACTGATTTTGGGCAAGTGGCAATGGTGGATATTGTTTACGGGCGCCGATTAGGTACTACCCCTGCCTGTTCGGAGCTCGGGATAGGCAGAGGCTCCGAGGGCAACTGAGGGGCCACCGTGATTTATGAGTTTTATCTACACCGTCCATCTATATTTCCATATCATTGTAGAATATGAAGCCAAAAATAAAGAATTTTGAACCCTCAAATTAAATTTCTACCGTTGAAAATTTTTTATGGACCATAGAAGTTTTGGATCATGCCGATAATTTGTTTTTTCGCTTCATCTAACTGTATATGACCATATCAACAGGATGGATGGAAAACAGTAGACACAGTGGACCCTGAGAAGGTTTCAATGGTGGGCGTCCTTAGTACTGCTGCTTTCTGTGGTGTGGTCCACTTACGCCTTAGATCTATCTTATTTTTTGTTCAATAACCTAAAATGATATGAAAATATTAATGGACGGTGTGGATAAAACTCATAAATCATAATGGCCCTTTATTTTTCTCTCTGAGCTTATGCCTGTCCCGAGCTCGGAACAGCGGGAGTAGTACCTAATCCGACCGCGTCCATTGTTTACACTGGTGCAATCAATGTGGTCCAATTAGGTGCTGTCACGTGTCCATGAAATCTTAGACGCTCCTCAAGGATATCTTCCCACCTACTGGGGTGACACGTCACTCGTTGAAAAGAAAATGACCGGAGGCCGAGAAAAGTGAGATGATGCGAAAATGAATGTGGTCCACACAAGTGCCATGTAGGGTCAAGCAAGCAACCTGCTAAACAATTTAGTAAAGACCCACCGAAATAGAAAAACCACCGCAATTTAGATGCACTCGGTAAAGTCAATTTTACAACGACTATAAAGTTTCGAAAAGCATAATTTTCCAAAATTATGAAGAAATTAGGTAATATAATTTGAGTCTGGACTATGATACTGTCCCGTAACATTTGGGGATGAAATGTGAACGGCCAATCTATATAAGGAGCATATGATGAAGCGCTCGATGCGTGCTAATGGAGCCATCACATAAAATGTTTTGTTATATTTTTTTTTTTTAAAAAAATTAATGATTTTGTTTCAAAACTCAAAGTTTATCCCTAAGTTTCTTTTTGTAAGTGTTTTGTTTTTAGTATATTTCTCGTCTCCCATCGAAAATGATTAAAGAAAAATTCAAATATATAAGAGAAGAGTTTTGAATGAGGTTCAAGCCTCTTATCAGGAGTATGTGAATTTGGTCCAATGGGGGTGTAACATTGGGCCAAATGTTGTAACATCATAGGGCGTCCACTAGCGGATTTGCCGTAGGATCACACTAAGCGACTGTATGACGCACACGTGCGAGGCCCTAAAAAGCTAGG
Organism: Magnolia sinica; assembly: GCF_029962835.1. NCBI lineage: Eukaryota > Viridiplantae > Streptophyta > Magnoliopsida > Magnoliales > Magnoliaceae > Magnolia > Magnolia sinica. The sequence goes on from NC_080578.1 coordinate 93,954,554, forward strand.
GATAAATAACGCAAGAGCTACTCATGACATGGTCAAACTTGAGCATGACCTACGTCGGAAGTGGGTCGCGGGGTTGGCTCTTCTAACAATCCATTGCAACAGAGTAAAATGACCATGTGTCGCCCGTAGAAAATCCACCAAGTCCGAAATTATAGAGAATCATAGGCCTCACTGGGCTTGAAGTCCATCGCGGACGGTGGATCCAAACGGTGCCTCGAACCGCATAACTTGGACCGTGAAGGTCAAGCTTGAAAGGCACGACTCTCCGAGACTTGAAACTTGAAACTTAAGTAAGTTGGCCCCGCGATTAAAACAGTGAAATTGTGACTTTCCAACCGTTGAATTGCAATTAAACTCCGGTCATGAGCTAAGGATATTTTCTTGCTCATATCCGTATAATTGGGGCCCTGATCGAACTTCAAACCACTCATCCAACAATGGGGTACCTTCCCCATGACACGGATGGGTCAAGGGGGCACTGGAATGGTGCCAGAGTCTAGGAATCAACCCACTAGGGGCATGCATGTTAGAATAAGAGCTTCTAGAGCCATTTAGATTAAAAAATTCATACTATATAAGTCTAAAATCACACTCCCACACTTCCATACAAATTTTTCTGTTGCAAGGGAGAGAGTAGAGGGAGAGAGCTCCAAAGGAGCTGGATTTTGAGAAATTTTCTTTCCTACCACAACTCGCATTGGAGCCCATGACTCCGTCACTGTAGAAGCGGCTTGCCAGCAATAGAAAGGTAATCAGTCCAGCCTCTTTTCAAATTTTGGTGTCTTAAGCCACTTGCATGTGCTCTAACATGTAGATTCTATCGGCGTAGGGCTCCGATACACCAACCTGCGGGACTGGAACCATAAGAGCAGCATTCCGAACCATCAGACTATTTCTAGGTATGGACCATCAGTCTTAGGTAACCAATTATCGAACCTAGGCTGAAATTAATGATTATGTGTGTGAAATTTGTTGTGCATGTTGATTAGGGTTATTTTTCTTTAAATCTGTCAATCCATGTCCAGAATAATAAATTGTTTACTTTCATGCTATATTAGGCCAAGATAGTGAATTGTTGCTTCTTTACTTAAATTTCTATTATATGAAACTAATTTGATTTATCCCTAAATTAGTGACGATTTGGGGATAATGTGCCCGCTTGTTGTCAATATGCTTCGTTCGGTTGAATGCCTATGCTTATGGATATGCATGCCTAAATTTTTATATGACTAAGAGCAGCTTATGATTTCTCATAATATGCTAGATGATTAATTTATTTTTTGGGTTGGCTAATAAAATTTCAAGGCCCGCACAGGTAGCCCCACCGGTTGGGCCGCCCAGCGACCAATCTAACTAATTTAGGTTGAACACGAATAACCGGTAGTAATTGGACTACGTGAGTTGCTCGCACCCAATGTTAGATGTTCCATGGTTCATCAAAATTGGATAAATTGGCCTACTAACTAACCAACCATATCTATTAACCATGAAAGATCACACCTGTTTGAACTTGAGACACCCTACGCCTATGTAGCGCCCACTGGTAATAATTATAATGCGATCTACAAGTCTTGGGAGCCGAGCATGGTGGAATGGGACACTATGCTTGAGTTGTCGCCCTACACTAGGGTGACGAGCCTTCCCATAGTGACCACGAGCAAACCTGCTTTACAATGTCACCTTTCGTATGTGTTTTCTGGGAGTGACGAGCCCAACGGATCAAGGATCGCGGGCACAAGGCTGCCATGACCGCCTGAACCTTACGATCATGATAGGGCATTGACTTCGTTAGGGTGTCCAGTTTTTCCAAACTTGTTGGATGAATGAACGTAACTAAACACTTGGCTAACATATTCATGATCGCATTTCATTAGTTAGGTTAGCGACTCGGCAGTTGAGGTCATATTGAGGGAGTGTTAGACATATGTTTAGATGGTGTCGCTTAAGGGAGCGTTGGATGGTGAGAGCATGCATCATATCACAACACCATGCATGAGCATTAATAGGATTAACTAGGGATTTTATGCTTATATGCTTTTCATTAATCGCGCCTGTGGAATTGATAATTTGTGTAACTTATTGCTAATGAAACCATTAAATTGATCACTCACTCTCACCCTGGGACGGTGTTTTAAAACACCAATCAGACCCTATCTTAAATGCGGGTGTCATGAAATTTGACGCACTGGATGGGGCGAGCGTAGACGAGGAGGAGAAACTCTCCTATTTTTAACTTCTGGGCGGATCACCATAAGCCGCCGTAGGACTAGCGATGGGGCCTTAGGGCGAGGGGACATTTGTGCATTCTTTTGGACCATATATTTTGTTGGGACACGGTCCTGCATATTATCTCATTTTGCTAGACATGCATTATATTAGTTGAACTTTAATTCAGTAATGTAGTCGTGATTTATGTTGCATTATCCACTTAATTTCTCTCTTGCTAATGAATCAATCAGGCTATATACTCATTTAAGACTCAAATTCGGGAGTCGAGCATTACTCAGCCCCCAAAATTCAGGGCGTTACAGGGGGTCTATGCCATTAGCTCGAATATATGTCATTGACCACACATGGGCGCGTTGGGCCGAGTCGGGCCAAGTCGAGTTGGAGTCTATGTGAGGACACTTGCACTAACGGTTTTATTCCGCACTTCGCAAGTATACTCGCACATGTCGATTTTGCGTGAATTTCAAATCAAGAACATGTCTCTTCAGGTGGTCGCATCAGTTGAGTTCAAACCCAACAGACCTAACCCATTTGAAATGGTGTCTTAAGCACCTAATTGTAGTCTATCTATAGACCTGTTCATTTTCCAAATTAATTCATTTAAATCAATGATTTCTTTATTTGTTTCTTCAAAATTTATTTCTGACTCAGCGTTGTTTTGTCAATTAAATTTTTTGTCGAGTCAACTCACTTTGGTTAAGATCTGCACACTGGTTTGAGCCCGTGTATAGTGAGTGCACCATTGGACTGGATAATGGTCATTGTATCCTCGAGGCCAACTGTCCAAGATTCCTATTGCACTTGGGACTCGGTACAAGGAGGGCAAATTTAGTTTCAAGCCAAGTAACCCAGTCACACCTCAACTCAAACAAATAAGTGATCTTTACTTACTTTATTTTATTATTTAATTTTTTATCTTTTCGAATATTATCTACTATTTTCAGTACATTATCTCCAACATTTCTCTCAGCTCAATGATACTTATTCTAGTTTTAGCCTTTTAAGTCATCTACTTTTGTCCGCTCACTACAATTTAGCATAATGTAGATTTGCTACTGTCCAGTGCCATTGCTGCAGTTTGCATATTCCAATCAACCGATTCCATATTGGAAGATCACAGCAGGTACTTTTTGCTAACCATCCCACCTTGATTGTTTATTTGTGCAGATAATTATAGGTATTTATTTTTTATTTTTCTTACTTATTTTAGGTTCTCGTTGACTGTACTGATAAATTAATTTCAAATTAATAAAATCATCAATCCAACCTTTAAACATTCAAAGTCTTTTATCCACCATTGTATTACTGAGAAATTAAAAAACGACAAATACCATTGAAAAATAAAAAATAAAAAAATCCTTAACTCAAAGCCAGAAGGTCCCAAGTAAAAATACTAACTCTCCAAATCACCTGATGGCTGCATATTGGTTGTCCAACCGTTAAATTAACCTTCACAGGTCTAATCCTACTGATCTGGCCCACTACGGTTATAAGCATTCAATCAAACTCAACCAGAGTACAACTCCAGACAGATATCCCCCACACGTGCTCACACGCACAGATAATTATTATTCATTTACTGGGCCCGACTGATGATAGCCCAATATCACCCTGATGAGCACAGCCATTCAAACAGGGGCCTTCAAAATGTGTCGTAAGACCATTTTTACGTTTACTGTTCATTTTGCATACCTTAATCGTGTGGCTGAGATCATTCATTAATGGTTATGTTTATGTCATGTGCTATCTATGGTGGATCCCTCCTATCTCATGTCAGATTTATTTTATTTTTATTTTTTTAAATTTTTTTATTATAGGTGGGCCCACTTGGGACCCAGTAAAAGTTGCACGGTAATGGTCCACTTTTTACTCTCACGTCTCAAGGATTTGAAAGTGTACCAGCGTCACTCGTGGAAACAAGTCATACGTGTGTAAGATCTGACCAGTTCAGCAGGCAATCCTCATTGTCTAGATTCCATGCATCTAAAATCAGTCAAATACCATCATCAGGTGGGCCATACGCATGGAAAGAGTTTGAACCATGGTTGATTTCTTATAACGGTTCATTTATTTTGCACAGGTGTTGACCATTGGATGATCTTACAGGTCTGGTTTTCTAGATGGTTGAGATCACCTGATGAACGGCTCCGATTGCCCACACATGAGTAGATTACATGGGCCCGAAGAGTGAGCGAATGCAATTAGCATATCCTCCGACGGACTTAGCTACTCCCCCTGCCACAGACAATGGCTGATGGTCGGTGTTTTGTGGGTCCCACCATGATGTATGTATTTCATCCGTGCCGTCCATCTATTTTTCTAGATAATTTTAGGGTAAGATACCAAAAATTAGTATATTCCAATCTCAAATGGACCACATTAAAGGAAACAGTGTTGAATGAACTTCAACCATTAATTTTTGGGGCCATAAAGTTTTGGATCAATCTGATCTTTGTTTTTTTTACCTTCATCTAGGTCTGTATGACCTAATCAACAGATTCGATGTCAAACAAACAGTAGAGTGGCCCTTAGGAGGATTTTAATGATGGATATCCAATCACTATTGTTTTACTGTGGTGTGGTCCCCCTAAGATTTATATCCCTCTCATTTTTTGGATCAAGCCATAAAATGATCTGTAAAAATGGATGAACGGCATGGATGAAACACATACATTATGGTGGGGCCCACAGAGCACCGACCATCAGTCACCGGGCTAGTGGCAGGGGCCAGGGGGAGTAGCCAATCCGTTTCCGTTTGGAGCTCTCACACGATGATGGCCACTGCTCCAAATTCGACAGGCGAAATCAGACGGCTAAGATCTTCGATCAGTCAGATTCCGGGGCAATGCATAATAAATTACATGTCCCATCGTTTGGACGGCCTTGATTAGTGCACGTGTGCCGCGTCTGGTGGATGAGTTGCATAATTTAGTAACCTGCACCACCCCAAACACATAATATCTAACTCCATGCACCAATCTCCCTAATGTGTTGCATTGATCGGTGGGGCCCACATAATGAATGGACCCTTCCCAAAAAACCTTCAGTGGGCCCCACCTAAAGGACTCGGACCAGAGGACACTGTACATATTCTTGTACCAAGGCACGAAGATTGCAACGATTGCCGAACGTAGGTGTTGGGTGGAGTCACATGAACGTCTTTCATGTGATGAGACTTCAGATGGCCCACTTTCTCTAGGACCCTATGGCTAATCAACATTTTTCATGTGATAAGTTGCTCACACGTATGCATATGGATAGATGGAGAAACCTGAATGAAAGAGGAACGGTTCGGATTTCTTGTCCTTCTTGGGTAAGGTAGGATCGAGCCATTGGCTCCACATCCGCAACTTGCATTGTATGTTTTGGCACATTGTAGAAGGATGGGAACATACTCTGCTGAGTATGACATATGTTGGGGATGCACACAACCGCGGTGCATCGCATCATCCAGCATAATCCAGATCGTCCAAATCATGGGGCTGTCTGTGGATGGGTATAAAACCAAAGTGTGCGTCACAGGCATTGATACGATGGGCTCTTTCATGGATGGATCGAATCGTACCCTGAATCTCCCATCTTGAAAGGGACTAACCCTTTTTTAACTCTTTTGATAAAACTATCAATGAACGGTTAGCTGAAAAACAATGCATCGGTCTGTAAACTAGCTAAAAACTGGATGGATGGCTATGATCTTTTGATCTGGAAGATATTGGGGCATCTGCGTCGATGGTTTTGGCACTAAATCAACGGTCCAGATCACTGAACCACGGTCCTGACTTTCGAATTAATGAACATCTGTCTGTTGATTGAGTCACTTGATACTCTGGCATTGTGATGGTTGATAATCACGCTCTCAGAAATTGACCTACAATAAACCGTCCAAATTGCAGGAATAATCCTAACCTTTGATTAATAGTCATTTTAGTGATCCATCAAATGCATGGCAATCGATTTGTCAGAAAAGTCAAATACATGCAATATGCTTATCTTCCATCTATCTAAAGTGGGTGGTTATCCATGTATTATAATTCATATAAGATTAACTGAAAGAAAACATCACCATGGGGATGTAGCTCACATGGTAGAGCGCTCGCTTTGCATGCGAGAGGTACGGGGTTCGATACCCCGCATCTCCAAGCTATTTTTTTTTTTTAATTTTTTTTCCGATATAATCCAACCGTTTATTAATTTTTTCCACAATCTTTATGTTTTTTTTTTCCAACATCTGATATTATCCTACCAATCAAATGATCCTAAGCATCCAATCAGTGTTAATTAAATGAAGGTATTTGGTTGGTCCTAATCATCTAACGATCGAGTGGATCAACTAGCATTTTATTTTATTCACGATTAGAAAGCATCCAAGGTAGATGCATCCACGATCTAAAATCATCAGCATTTTATTTTATTCACGATCAGAAAGCATCCAAGGTAGATGCATCCACGATCTAAAATCATCCCAGGATCCAGTGATCCTGACCATCCAATCAGTGCGGATCAAATGAGGCAGCTCAATTGCTGGTCATAAAGCATTTGATTGGTTTTCAGAATCTGAAACCATGCAAGGGACCCAATGTTTACCCCTATTTTTTGGAGCATGAGGTGGTCCAATAGAAAATTGCCCCTTGGTGACACTATGCATGTGACAAACACGGGAGAGGTACTCACATCGAAGAAGAGATCTTCCGTTGATTTTCCTTTGGGGCTATGTATTTCATCATTAATGTGATGGCACAAGCATTTATGCATGCCTTTGGGGAGATGAATTGTAATATGCTACGTGGCTAAGATCAGCATGTCCATTTATGAGGCAATGTATTAGATGTGTCTATAAACGACCTGCCGAGAGAATGTATTTAATTACGAATCTGGTGATAATATTCTTAGTGGGGTTGTCTCTCGTAGTCCTTCCAATATGGGAGATATTCCTAGAAACGTTCGGAGGACCATCAATGATCGAGAGGGTTTTGAACATCGAGAGATCGGACTTATGTTTGAACGAATTCGGATGTGGTTTGGGCTTAAGTTGGGAGAGTAAATCTCATTGGCTAATCCTAAGCCATCTATTGATTGTAATAAAAGAGTGGAAGAGTTGGACGAGAAGTCAAGTTTGGCCGATAATAAAGTATCGAACAAATCTGGTCCGCCCAATAATTTAGAGATCGGAATAGATAAAAAAAGATCACCCAGACACCTCCAAGGTCAAAAATTGATCGGGATTAA